>NW_026938445.1:0-84137 GCF_032062105.1 Saccostrea cuccullata
CTTTATGTTTAAAGTATGTTCAAGATGAATATCATAAAATGAAGATGTAAAGCCAGATCAAACTATATACATGTATGTGACGAAAAAATATTCATGTCTTTTTAAAATTCATTCATTTTGATATGTTTTTTTTTTACAATCTAATTTTAATATCACAAAACTCTACATATTGTTTATAAGCTGTAAAACATAAAAAGACCCGTATTTGAGGGTGACCTGGCCCTAAATACTAGTTACAGTGAGATTGATATAGACTTTATTTCTTTTTTTTTCCACACAATCTCCACTGCAACAAGGGTCATTCTTCGGTTGGTGTTAAACGTATACTTTGTTATTATATATAAAAATAATGCTTATATGCTTTGAGATATTTATGTATATGTACGAAAATGAAGTCAATAATCATATAATAGTATAATGGTAGACTTTAATAGCAATATAAAATGGTTCCAATTTGCTTGAGATGCTTAAGTATATGTACATGCATGAAAATGAAACGTCAATAATAATATATATTAGTATAATATGAAAAAATTCTGTTTTCAAATATTGGAGATACATTATATAATATTATATCGATCCAGGGAGCTCCTGGCACCCCTGGTGTGGTATTACTAGAGGGCTTCTGCGGAAGTATTGCCTCCTTGTTATATTGTACATTATTGAATAAATGATTTTGAAAAGGAAAAAAAAAAAAAAAAAAAAAGAAAATATCGCGGGTTTTTTTTCAAGTATTAATTGACGTTTAAGACTTTAGGCGTGAGTTTGAAATAATGCATGGTATTTGGAAGTATTTAGTTTAATTAACAATACTATATAAAAAAAATTCAGAAAGAGAGAGGTGCATTTCTAAGATTCAAAAAGGAACCTTTGCACGCCATCAACCTGAAGTGTGTTTGTGGTGGTTTTACATTTAAAAACAACAACAACGACAACAAAAACATACTTAAATCTAATTTTCTGAAAAAAGCCTCCGTCGCAAATCCTTAAAAAACCGTCAGAAAAACTGATGATTTGATGATTTCAAATTAATGTAACGAAATGAGTCAAAACTATCAAATTTTTCTGCGCATACGCATAAAGAGGAAGACGTATTAAGCAATATTTTGGTTTTGGCCATACTGAAATTATTTCTCCTTTTACATTTCTTCATACAAATATGGCTGAAATATTGCCGATCCGGTGTAAAGACGAATAATGACCCCCATCGAATAATGACCGGGGGGTCATTTTTCAACGACAAAAATTGATCCCCACCCGTAGAAAAAAATCATTTTCTGTAGAAAAAAGGTCCTAAGGGGTCATTATTTTATATGTTAGTCCTATAAAATAATGACCCCCATTGAAAAATGACCCCCTTTAAAGTGATACAAAATAAACACTCTTTGATATCTTTTTTACAGCGAAACTAATTTTTACATTTTCTGTAACCAGAAAAATACAAAAAGTCGTATGAAATAATTAAGAGATTCATGTAGTCTTTCAATGCTAAAATTTTGTTTGAAAAGAGAATCTTTAATTGTCAAGTAAATAAAATTTCTTTTTAATATTCCCCCTTATAGAGTTTGCTTAAAAAATGATATTCCACTTGTTTTTAGAAATCAAACCATGCAAAAATCAGGTTTAAATACTCTTTAATAGGAAAAAATTAAATTTTCCGTCATTTCAACTTTTAGTTGGTTTAAGTTTGGCAAATCCTATTTGACAATGAAAGAGGATGACATCCCCCCAAAAAAAGAACATTACGTTAAATCAAAACAAAAAAATAATAATAAATGAAAAGCAAAAATATAAATAAAACTCTATACCTTTCAATAATTCTGAAAGAGGCTCTAGATAAAATATTGAAATGAAGTTAAGCCTTCACACAGGTACTATCATATCATAATTTACTTCGCCATGATTAAAGCATACTTTAAATGTTGGTGGAGGTATACTTGAAAGTATTGTGGCAAAGTAAAAGTTAAAAATTAGTAGAACAGTAGATTATTTTTAGCTTATTTTTAATTCCTTCTTATAGAAAAATAAAAATAGGGTGGGTTTATTCTGCTTTTGTTCAATATCGACTTCCTCCTAAAAAATGAAAGGGAGTGGGGTAAGTATAAGACCTAAAATATGCTCTGTAAAGCTATGGGCTAGTGTTAAATACACAGTCATTCTAATGCAAAAACTATACATGTAGACATAAACTTTTGATTTAGCACACAGTATTCATTTCATTTCTTTTAACTTAGAACCTACTTCGTATGACATCATAACTGGTAAATGTGTTAAACCTGTGCCAACCCATTAAGACTTCATAATTAATTCACTGCCACTTTTTCCCGTACTAAGTCTTGACAGCTTCAATAAAAATGGTAGAAAATACTGCATTTTGAAATTCACAGAATTCAATCATGCCAACATAATCTTAATTCCATTCTTATATTTTTTGGCTTATAATGCTTAATGGCAATATATTTCTGGAATAAGAAAAAATATGTAGGCACCTTTTATTTACTACATCTAGACCTAAAGTTGACAAACCCAAGACTATCTAGTGTAATGAAATTACAATGTACATACCTCTTTCGTAATAATTATAATGGTATGTAATCATTTTGAAGGAATGCAAAATTCGTAAGAAATCCTTAGTTGCCAGCTATATAATGTATTATATTGATGAAATGTGTCTAAGTCAAAGATGTACGTGTTGTAGATCGTTTGATCGTGTGTGCATTTTTGTGATATCTTTAATGAAATGATGTGCATTCCTTTTAACAGTTATTTGTTACCTATTCATATTCTTGGTGTTTGATTACAATTTTTTAATTAAATATGATCTTTTTAAAGTAAAAGTACAATTTCTGATAATTTTTTAATCTGAAAGTAACCCCAAACAGTCATTTAATTATTATATCCAGTGTAAGTGCAAAAAGGTCAAGCATATGAGTATCGTTAAATAGCCTATCTTTCATTAGTTAGAGGGGAAAGGTATATATTTAAATCATATTTTGTAATCATTTGGCTATGTTCTTCATCATATTAAAGATTGAAAACATTGTGACAAAGACTTCTAAAAAATATTTACAAATATTATTACAAATATAGGGTGCATAATTGACTAAAAATGTTAATACCATACCAAGATTCACAGCCTGTTCTAGATTTAAAAGCAAGGAAACATATCATGATATCTTAAATGATTGATAAGCAATACTAATTTATCATTTTGAAAAGTTTGAAAATCTTGTGACAAAGACTTTTCCGACATAGGTTCTACCTTAATTCTTGTTTTACTCCACCCTTTTACTCAGTTCTAAGTATATTTTACAGAGAATTTAATATGAAAATCAGAACAAACATTTTCATTGTTGTAACGTCTTCTTTATAATGTATACTAATATGAATAGTTAATTGAAGACCATTTCTTTTTATGTCCTCGTAATCGAAGATTCGGGGGTATATAGTTTTATCGCGTTCGTCTGTATGTCCGTCTGTCTATCTGGCGGTTTGTTTGTCCCCAAAAACCTTAATCTTTACCATAACTTTTCATTTATTGGATCTATGACTTTCATATTTAATATGTACGCAGGCAGGTTAAGGTTACAACCAAATATTCTACTTGCCTATATGATATGACGTCATAATAAGCTATATGACGTAAGGTTTAGAGATAACAATTTCTTAAAATCGATATCTAAGATTGATTTGAGGTCGTAGAAATGAACCAAAATATGCAGAGGCCTAATTATAAAATATCAACGGAATTTTGTCGTTCCTGTTCCTCTGTAGTTATCACAGGGGTTACATACCAAACTCGTAACGTCATAACTGTTCTTGTGGGAATAAAGCGTATGAATAAGGTATGGTAATACAATTCTGCAATTTCTTCGTAATATTAAATCAGGGAGAGTGTTTACTTGCCAATCAGCCTTTCCTCTGTCGATCGTAACAAAAAAGATTCAAAAGTTCAACACTACGCCGCATACCTTGAAACTTAATTTTTGTTTCTATTCAAAGTTATTCTTTTGTTTTTGGAAAAGTGCTGCTAGAACTGTATGGTTTACGGGAATTGATGCATTTTTTGCGATGTTATGAACAAAATGTAAAAAATTTGGGAGGTTTAATCCGAAATTGTTGAATAATTATTTCTATAAGAGGACAGTAGGATTCTAGCAGCACTTTCCATGGTACAGAGATGTTTTTATATAACTATTAATATAAATCGGAACTAATAATCCCCTGGGTAGTGTTGAACTTTTCACTTTTTCATTAAGGCATATTTTCTAATTATAGACGTCACATGGTGACGTCGTGTTGAAGTGCCTCCTGTAGTATATGTTCCATTGAAGTCTATAGAATACATAATTATAGTAAAAGTTTTATCTTTGATTTATTAGTGTTACATAATTATAAAAAGTGTTAATTCGCCGAATTGTGATCCATGTGTTGCCTTAACAAGCCCGCGTATGTGGTAGTGTTAGATAAAAGGCACCCTACTAGCTTGGGCTACTGGGTTAACCCTTTAGCTCAATTGGTAGAGCACTGGACTGGCAAGCCAGAGGTCCCGGGTTCGATCCCCAGCAGAGGCAGTAAATGTATCTGTTACATTTGGCGCCCACGTTGGGACTCGGGTATTCTCTGGCGGGTGAAAGTCATTGCCACTAGAACGTCGCCCAACAGGTGTTGGCACTCCGAAAGAGATGAGGACATCTCATTCTCTGGAGGGGGACAATGTGGTACTGTTAGATAAAAGGCATCCTACTAGCTTGGGCTAGTGGGTTAACCCTTTAGCTCAATTGTTAGAGCACTGGACTGGCAAGCCAGAGGTCCCGGGTTTGATCCCCAGCAGAGGCAATAAATGTCTCTGTTACACGTATATTCCTTGTGACAAGACCTTACTTTGGGTACCACTAAATTTGACCTTTTGACCTTTACCTTGGAGTTTGTTCCATTTCACACAAAAATGCCTAATTTTTACTTTGGCCTTAACTTTTAAACGGTAGATACTAGTACTCTCATACTTCAAATATGTAGCTTTTTTGGCATTACTTTCATTGGATACTAAAAACTTTGACCTTTTGACCTTGACTTTGGAGTTTTCCGTACTTATGATTTTTTTTACCTTGGCCACAACTTTTGAACGGTTAAGGGCTAGGGTATTCATACTTCACATATGTAATCCTTGTTACATGAAACATTTTCTTAAGAAATCATCAACTTTGACCTTTGAGTTTGACCTATCTTTCAAAAACTGATCCTTAGCCATTACTTTTGAACAAGTGATGCTAGGGCTTTCCTATTTTGCAGTTTTATTTCTTGTGAGAAGACCCTACTTTGGGTAACAATATATTTAAATTGCATTTAAGAAAAGTTTAATCTTCGCTATGTTGCCATACAGGGGCATAGCTGTTTCACAAACACATCTTTTTATATATGAGGATTTGCGGATAAGAGACGGATACCTCAAAGCGCAACAGACGGACGAACGGACGAACGGACATCCCGATCACTATATACCCTCCCACTTTTCAAGCGGAGGATAAAATAATATGTAATACTGCTGATTTTTTCTGTCAGTTCGATGATTTCCACCATCAAAAAACAACGTTTACCTAACCCTAAAGGCTTGATAAATCTTTTACTCCTTTAGATTCTGAATCATTGCATTTACCTTAAAATATGACTATAATTGTATAATGTTATGAGATCAACATATCATCAGTTTATTCCCAATAAGCTCAGGTGACCATTTTTGCAAATTTGCTTCTTTATCTAATTTTTCTTTTTTGCCCCCTTAAAATTTTAGCTTTAATCTACAGGGGGTCATTTTTCTACGGGGGTCATTTTTCTTCACGTGGGTTCTGCAAATTTTTACGGAAGTGACACTTTTTCTACGGGCAAAAGGGTCATTTTTCTACGTCGAATAATGACCAGGGGTCATTTTTCGCTGTCGAAAAGTGACCCCCGGTCATTTTTCGATGGGGGTCATTATTCGTCTTTACACCGGCGTTAAACAACAACAATCAATCAATCACATAAATAGAACTTTTAGGTTGTGAAATCTGTAATTTTCTAAATTCTGATACTTTAAGGATTTGAACAAAATTAACATTGACATGCAAAACTTCTACAGTTGTTAATTTTCCTCTCACGGTGTCCCTTTTAAATTAAATTGCCTTGAGTATGTTTTGCACTAGAAAAGGGTCATGTCCTAAAACCACAGGTCATTTGGACATAAGGTGTTGCAAAGAATGTGTGTTGAAAGCAGTTAAAGATCAGTTGAACATGCTTAACGTCTTTGGAAGAAAAATAAAACTTGATCATTTTGAAATATTTATATGAGATAGATACATGTACTCACTTCATCCATAAGAGAACGTGTTTTATGACTTTTTTGCCTTTTTCGGGCGATTCGGTTCCAAGCATCCGGATACCTGAATTACCATATGAATCAGATGATTCAGTATTGACTCAATTTGCTACAGAGTGACGTTTCGTTTTCGTGTTATTTGAAATCTGTCTTTGACCTTATATTTTAGGAATGCACCAGAGAAAAGTTTTCATCTCATGATTAAACACTTTGAATTTTCGAAACGATTAGGTCGTCCAACTTTTGTTTGTTTGTTTCGTTTTTTTTAGGAATCAATCAATGTGAATTTAGTTTTTGTAAAATACTTAGATTTACAAACAATGTTACTTCATCGAAAATATTATACTTGTTTCAATTTTTGCAGAGGAAAGGAAAGTATTAAGGAAAGCGTTTATATTGCCAAGCACAGACACAGAGGATCTACAGCAAACTAGTGGTAATTTGAAAGGAAAAGAAAATGTTGATTAGCTAAGTTCTTTCATAACTCGGTTTGTAGATCGTTCATGACACAGAAAATCATTTTTCATACAACATTTACAATTTTTCGCATTGAAGAGGATGTTAAGCAATAAGATGAAACATTTTCAATTGATATAATTCTTTGTTCATTACAAATACAATTCGTTTAAACTTTAGGAATGTGTCAGTGAAAAACGTTGATTTTTTTTTCTATTAGATTATTTACCATCATAATTATAATACTATTTTTCTTTGATACAGGCGTTTATTTTTTTTTTGAACAAGTCAAACCGAATGATTTTTAAGTTTTTTTTATATTTATGATAAAAAATTAATCTTTGGTACTAGGGTGCTCCTCCTTTACACATATTATAATATGTCTTGACCTTGGATACCAGATGTAATTGTTGATACTTATCAATATGTAAAATGTATACAAAATGACAGCTATATTTTGTGGTGCATTACACTCGTCTTTGATTGTATTTGTTACCAGAATTTATTGAGAAAACAGTGATCCTCTGATCATGATGATCACAAATTGCTTTCTTGGAAAGAAAGTGGTCACCTTTGCTTTGTTTAAGACAGAAACGATGAATATTTATTTCACTAAAACTTTATTGCAACAGAATCGATACTAAAATTTACAAATTTGTTACTCCAGAAAGAAAATATGATACTTGTTTTGATGTTTTCAGGGAAAGGGGAAGAATTCACTTTGCCAGGTACAGAAACTGAAGAAGCACAAGAAAAAAGTGGTAATTAAAAAAAGAACTATACTCAGTTTATACACTAAGTTTCATTCAGCAATCTTTTTATATGCAAGAAGATATGGAGATAAGGAACAGTATTCAATATCAAAGTCCATAAATTCAGGGTTCCCCATGGATTTTATTAACGTGAGGGCCCGCCGTAGTTAAAATCCTTAGTGCAAGAGTTAAAAAATCAGCGTCATTGTTTGGCCACAGCTAAAATATTGGCACCATAGAAAAATCGTCGTTGTCAGTATTATAAAAAAATATGATTTTTAAAATCCGATGATAACCTCAAAATCATATAACATTTTCAGATTCTAATGCTAATCTGTTAATTTACTATAATTTGGGATATTGTTTTGCTTGCACAATCAATAGAATATCTTCTAGACCTTGATGGACACATGGAGCCGTTTTTCACACTTGGCGATAATTAAAACGGCAATTTTTAAATATCAATTAATTCATGCTTAGATAGTTCTACAGTCAACCTTGTCTCGAACATTACACTTCCTCTGCGAGTCAAAACATCATATGTGTCTAATGTGACCTACCAGGATTTCCTCTGTTGAACTTTAATGAACACTGCATGTGTATATATACCTTTCAAAAACAATTTTTTTACGCAGCACTGTTAAGTTCTAGTATGAGAAATCAACGGAAAAAAGACGTGCAAAAAGGGGAATTTTTTTTAATCTGAATTTATTCTTATTAAGCTTTTTTATTATCGAGATGTAGTGTTTTAAGAAGATTAGGTCGAATTTTCTCTAATTTAGAGCAGTGTACCCACCCTTGGACTTCCTGTACAAGGTCACTGTCCTTAATGCATATAATATTTTGGGACATGTTCAGGCGTAATGTAGTGAATATCTTCATCAGGAACTCCCCATTAGCTTAACATTAAAATTTTTCAGCGAGAGCAATGGAAATGCATACTTAAGAAGGATATGGAAATAACGAACAGTATTCAATCTCAAAATCCATTAAACAAATATACAAAATAAGAGCAGAGCAAACACGGACCTCCGAAACATCAGAGGTGGGATCAGGTGCCATGAAAGAGTGAGCATCCACTGCCGACCGGTCACACCCGCCGTGTGCTCGTTGTCATAATCAGGATATAACGGAAAAACCCGTTATATAAAAATATAAAAATCCGTTATAACGGAAAAAATACTTAAGCCATGTTCAAGAAGCTTTAGCATCGTTACAGGAAACGAAGGGAGAGTTAATTTTTTGAAACCTTTCTGCATTTCTTATGATTAACAGTCAACTGTAAAGATGTTAAAACTCTTGTTTTAAAAAGATGTTAATATTGCCAAATAAAGTTTTAAACATGCAATTTTTGATTTCTGTTAAGCAGACTCAAACTTGACTTACGGTTATGGTATAAAAATCGTTCAACCGAAAAAAAATTGCGGATGATTATATATATGAATATATATAATTTTATATACAAAATTCTTTATATACATAATTATTTCCCCTTAAAGAATATATATATATATATAGCATATATTCAAAAAATGGATATATATATTCAATTATGCCATTGCAAAGTACGAAAGGACGAGGCATCTCGATGTAAAATACGTGATCTGTACATAAAAACACGATATATTTATTGAAATGCATTCTCTTGATAGTTGATGAATAATCGCACTAAACAAAGGATATACATTGGCATCAATCGATCGACTTTTCAAAACATGTAAATAATATTTCGTTTAATAATAAAACGCAGTTTTCGTTGTTAAAAAATCCCTCAATCTGCCTATCAAAGCATATGAAATACGTTATTTTTACCAAAATGACGTCATGTTTACAAGTTCATCGGAATCAGTGCTTTGTTTATAACCAGCTACATGGGATGCAACAAGCAACATTTTTAAATGATAAGTTTAAATTGATTTTGTTGTTGTTGTTTATTATGCCAATACAAAGAAAAATTTCAAATTATTTCATTTTCAGGTATTGTGAGAAATACATAAAAGTAATACTTTTTGTGACGTCACAGTAAACTTTCCCGTATAAATTAGGCCCCGCCCCTTTTGTTCAGCCTTAACAATTCTGCGAATTAAATTAGGGTTAAATACTTAAAATCTTATATTACTGTTATTAATGATACTTTCTTCAGATTCTTTAAGCAAATATCTTTATTTAGTTCTTATGTTTGTTTGGGAAAGGGAGTTCTTGATCTTATTCAGAGAATATATACTGTGGACATAATTAATTTTTTTTTTACACTATATTAAATCGATATCATTTTTTAAATCATAAATCTTAAATCATCAAACACTTTGCCAAAAATTAATGCTATTTGTATTACAACATTGATTTATAGGTGATAGGTGTTTTTCAATAAAGTTTGAGATTCCTTCGCGAATTGGTCGCGAAATGATCGCGAAGATCAATACTTCGGGCAATTCTTGCGCCACAGTTAAGTTTCAAATGATGGAGAATCCTAATAAAACAATACAAAATAGCAGCAAACAAGGACCTCCGAAACATCAGAGTTTGGATCAAATGTCATGGAGTAATATATCGGTGTTTGAGTCTTTTATGCAACCATTTAGCTTGGAGTAAAACATGCCATTCTGAAGTATTTAGATTTATTTAACATTACCATTTTATAACAAAATTCAGAAAGATATACCGGTAAGTGCGTTTCTAAGAATCAAATTGGAACTTTTGAACGCCATCTAATTAAAGTGTTTTTGTGGTTGACAGTTAGCAAAAAAAAAATACAGACGTCAATCTGATTCGATAAAAGTGCCTTCCCGACACCAGCGTTAAAACTGGTGTCAAAAAAGACTGATGAATTGATCATTTCACTTTAAACATAAATTGCTTATTGTATTTTTTTTCCTATATATATTTATGTCTTCTAATGTCCTCTATAGGCAAGATCATCGCAGCTTGTTTTTGCTAATTTGTAAAAGTCAATTAAAACATTTCATGTAGATGAATAATGTCATTTATTAAAATGACGATATAAATGTTAACATCTTTACAAACGAAAAGGGGATCAGATCCACAAGCTTTGCTTATCAGTTACGTAAACTATGATAATGTTTAATCCCCCAAAAATGACTAGGAAAAAAGTATCTGTAAGACAAGACAATCAATACATATGAAAAGTTAGCAAAAAGATGGCACATCAAAACAAAATAGGCAAACATAATAAGAAAACGTTAACAAAAGAATGATACAACAAAAAGGCAATCAAAACCTCAGAAGAAAAGGTTTGCAAAAAGCTAGTAATCAAAAGAAAATACATAAAAGCAGTAAAACAATTGAATAAAAACTATACCGAAATATATAATTTAACAAGATACATTAATCAACATATTAAGGGATAAGATGCTGGGGCGGAGGTGAGTTTTCAAAATAGACGCCCCTCATGTTAGCGGTGGTGAGTGTGCGAGTATGACTGACTTGCTGAGCTGACCACGTGACCTTACTCCTTCTATTACAATTAACCCAATAGGCAAGGTGTGGATCTGAGCATTTTTGCAATTTACAAACCTTAAAGTTACCGGTAACCTCCAAACAAATTATCGCATCAATTACATCAATTTAACTATTATTCACCCCGTGGGGATCCGGGTTAGAATAGGTCCTCTGTACCCCCTTGCTTGTCGTAAAAGGCGACTAAATGGGGCGGTCTTTCGGATGAGACTGTATAAACCAAGGCCCCGTGTCACAGCAGGTGTGGCACGATAAAGATCCCTCCCTGCTCAAAGGCCCTGAGTGCCGAGCATTGGCCGAAATTTGCAGCCCTTCACCGGCAATGGTGACGTCTCCATATCAGTGAAATATTCTGGAGAGGGACGTTAAACAGTATACAAACAATCAATCAACTATTATTCTAATTATTGTTGTTTCATGTCCTCTAATGCTTGTAGGCAAGATCATCGCAGCTTGTGTTTTGCTAAATTGTAAAAGTCAAATAAAACACTTTCATGTAGATGAATTATGTCATTTATTAAAATGATGGTATACATGTGAACAATTTAACAAACAAGAAGGGGATAAGATTCACATGTTTTGCTTATCTGTTGCGTAAAATATGATAATGTCTGATCCCCCAAAAATGACCAGAAAAAAATATCTGAAGACAAGGCAATCAAAACATCATATGAAAAAGTTAGCAAAAAGATGTCACATCAAAACAAAATAAGCCACAACATGTGATATACAGGTCACATCCATGTAAGATGTGACATGCAAATCACATCCGTGCCACCCAAGGTGACCTTGCACACATCAAATCTATATGAAAGCAGTTAGCGGTAATCACTGGCCTCTCCATAGCTTGCATCTTAAAGTAATGAAATGAAAAATCTACCTTTCATTATTCCTTTACCAGTTTTCACAAACAATTTTAATAGATAGAATAATACATGTAAGCATGGAGTAAACTAATTTCACAGTAATAACAAATTAAAAAGTATTGTTAATTGAGCCAGCAAGTAAGAGAAGTCAGGAGGGGGTATTTAGATATCCAAAAGCAGTTATTCACTGTCATTGTGGGAATGAACATGTTTCTTAAGGTATTTGTAATTGCAAGAGTAGAACAAAACAGCAGTTAAAGAAGATAGTTGCAGAGAGGTTGGATTTTGAACATTGTAGAAAGTTAACAATTTCTCAAGATCTTAGAAATTATAACAAAAATACGACGGGTGTTAGAAAAATTTGTGGACAAGTTTTATTGTGAGCGCGCTATTTCTACGAAACCGGTCAAACTTTCCAATAAAATCTAAAGGACAGATGATACAAACAAAAAAGGAAAGGGATGCCTGGATTGGTATATTTTCTGGTCTCATTTCATTGAAAATGATGTAAAAAATAAAATTCTAGAATATAAAGAAATTGTAATCTTTATCTGTTGTTCAAAGTTCTACTTCTCTGAAACCATCCTTATCAATCTATACAAATATTCTTCTCTTCAAATCCCATTTTTGTGAGAATTTGAATAAAATTTCAAAAACTACGCTGTTAAACTTATTCATTCCACTCATAAAAACATGACTTAAGTTGTTCTTTTCAAATTTTTTGACAAAAATTTGTTTGTATCATCTGTCCTTAACCTATTTTCCAATAAACATATAAAACTTTTGTACTCTCTAGTGATCTTTCAAAAATACAACTTTTTAATTTTGATAAAACATGCTTCATGGAGCATGCTACAATTTGTCACGTTTACTTTACGTTATTAAATTTAAAAATGCACATTAATCTTAGATGTCGGAAAGAATTAACAACACTATTTTTGTAAAATGGACTTTATTGAATATTGGCGTATATTGCCGCGGTGAATATTTGGGGCGACCGCCGGGTCGTCCCCCAACAACAAACAATACAAGTGGCGACCCCAAGTGGGCTGAATTGTGCACTAGGTATTAAAATCACAAATGCACAACGCCACGAAAATAAAATGCAATACAGGTATATAGAATGGGCCAATATCCCATTGGCAAAGTTATAAAAAATGAATGTACGATATGGGCTAATATCCCATCAAATGTGGTACCTTTACATTCCTTAAATTAAACTATATATATGTATATATATATATATATATATATATATATATATATATATATATATATATATATATATATATATATATATATATATATATATATATATATATATATATAATTTTAGAAATTTGTTGACAAGCAAAAAAAAACCATCCCATAAACCGTTATCTCGCCAAAAGGTATGGGTGTGTACTACGTGAGGGTGTGTGTTTGTGAGGGGGGGGGGGTTTAGTCGTTGATACATATTCATACCTATGACTTTCATGCCAACTTAACCATATCCACATTTTTGAGTGGGGTCTGCGTTTCCTGGGGTAGTCCAAGGTCATTTTGCCTTAGAAAAGTAGCATGTCTTGATATAGATATTCATTTTCAAATAAGAAAAAAAGATAGGTAATGTCTGAAAAAATGAAAAAGTTATAGAACTGGACAAAGCTTGTCCGGGTTGAAAACTGGTTGTCACGTCGCCTTACGTCAATTGCTCTGTGAATTCCATGACTTCATAGTAAAAATGGTCGTAAATTTTCAAGATTTTGGTAAATAAACCTGATTTTTACATACTGTCACGACACCCTAAGCTTGATCAGTGATAACAAAGCTATTTTTCTATTTACAATTTTATATAAAAACAATTATGTAAAAATATACAGAATAAAAATTAAAGAACAATTTCAAACTGTCATTTATCGTTCATCTGGGACCACGTTCCTGAGCCGTCCACGTCCAATCCTTGTAGCAGTCCATGTTATACGGGTACCACGCCCTTGCACTGAATGCCCCAACGTCCTCGACGTCCCACGCCAATCCAAAGCGTCTTAAGCGTCTGCAGTGCTGTCAAATCCAGGAAACCACGTTTCCCCACACACGACCTCGGCCTAGCGTACCACGCCCTCGTGTAGTTGCCCAGGTTGCCACCGCCGACAGCACCAAACCATTGTGTAACCACATTTACATACATGTATCTAGAGGGACCTTCAACAAATATGCATAGACATACATAAGCTTGACCCCGAACGGGCTGCCTTACAGCATAGCATAAATTGTTTACACATATACTTGTTTAAACATACAGTTTTAACTAACATGTATCACACCGCTTCGCAAAGCAAAATATTAATACAATGTAACGTTACAATCTGAGTAATAAACTAATATCATTACTCTACGCTTAAACTCACGGCATGTGCACGTGGTAAATTTCCCGTATACAATTCAAACACTTTCTCGTGGATAAAAATAGAATATTAAGCTCAATTAACATAATACTGCATTACTTTATGATAAAATAAATGTAAGTATATTACACTTACCCTGATTGGAGATTCAGTTACCACGAATAAAACTACCTAATCCTCCATGGACATGTGAAACTACTTCCACTGGTCAAGGAAAACGTGCGCTACCAAAGACAAACCTGACAATACCTTATATAGCGACTGGCCAAATATTTAAATCACCTGAGCGTCACAATGGGGCTCCTTGCAGGATAAACGCTAAACAGAAAATAAGGGTCAACACAGGGCAATACTAATGAAAGAAAAAAACAAATAAACATATAACAAAATCAACTTTGATTGTGACATCACCTCCCCAATTCAAGAAAGTTCACTGAACTTGTGCAAAACTCACAATCAACAACAACAAAAAAACATATGTACAAAACTACAATGTTCATAATATCTCACACAAACCCTACAACCTACTTAGACAATCAGCATCGGCGTTCTGTGATCCTTTAATCGCCTCAATACAGAACATGCAAAGTTACAAAAGTAAAAATCGTCTTCCTCTTTCACAATCACCAAGGGAGAACAATATGGAATGTTCGAATTCTCAACCACTCCCGACTTTATCACGATTCTTACTTCCTCACACACTTCATCACGAGTTGTAAAAGGTAAAGGGAATAGCTTGCATCGCACAGGCTTGTCACTCGATAATTTTATATGGTGCACATCCAACGTCGTAAATCCTGGAATATCTGATAACACATCACTATACTCTTCAAGTAACGATTTCACTTGTTAATGTTCACTTATTGTCAGTTCATCACTTACTTTGACATCACTGGGTTTCTCCTTCGAAGTAGGTAGTGTTGAATCTATTAGATCATTGTCGTCAACTGAATCGTCTTCTTCAACATCCACCATAGCTGCACAAGCGACACCTAAGATACCAGCATCGACACAACACTCTTTCCTGTCAAAATATAACTTGAGCATATTTGCATGGAATGTCTTAATTTTGCCGTTTATGTCTATTCTATAATCAACTTTCCCCAATTTCTTCACTATCTCAAAAGGACCTTTCCATTGCATTAACAATTTGTTGCTATCTGTTGGTAAAAGTACAAGCATCTTCTCACCTACTGACATGTCTCTGTTTTTAGCCTTCTTGTTGTAGTGTGCTCGGTAACGTTCGGATGACTTCTCTAAATTCTCTCTGGCCAACTGACAAGTAGACTCTAGGCGTTCTCTTAGATCAACAACATAAGTACTTGTCACCTCAGAATCCGTCTCTTCTTTTGTCCAAAGCTCTCGGAGGATTCTCATCGGACCCCTGACTCTGTGTCCGTATACCAATTCAAATGGCGAAAATCCCAAACTCTCCTGTGGGGCATCTCGATACGCAAAAAGTGCTGTTGACAGGTATTTGTCCCAGTCTTTTGGCCGCTCTGAACACAGTCGTCGAAGAATCCTGCTTTAGGGTACCATTAAATCTCTCCACCAAGCCGTTACACATCGGGTGATAGGGTGTCGTGGATAACTGTTTCATCGAAAGTAAACGACTTACTTCACCCATCAACTCCGAAGTAAACTGTGTCCCCATGTCTGTCAGCAGCATCTCTTTCAGAACTCCGATTCTGCAAAATATATCTACTAAAGCCTCAGCTACTCTTTCAGTTTCTATACCTATGAGTGCAACCCCTTCTGGATAGCGTGTTGAAAAGTCAACTAAAGTTAAAATATAACGATTACCGTTATCTGTCATTGGCTGTATTGGTCCTACCAGATCAACTGCTACGCGTCTGAATGGCTCATCTATGATCGGCATAACACTCATTGGAACCTTAGTTGTCCTACCTTTAGGAGTAGTCCTATGACATATGTCGCATGATCGACAAAACCGTCTTGTGTCAGCCTGGACTCCTGGCGAATAAAACTCAGCTAGCACTTTATCAATTGTCCTGGACGTAGCTGAATGACCTGCCATTAAAGACTCATGTGCAAGTGATAAAACTTTCATTCTGTACTTCTTAGGGACAACTAGTTGAGTAAACTGCTTACCATTCTCGACTTTCTCTGACTGAAAAACTCGAAACAGCATACCTTTCTTCAAAATGTACTTTACTCTGTTGCCGTTGGTTTCCTTTCCAACCAAAGCTCTAAGATTCTTCAGCGTCTCGTCTTCTTCCTGTGCTTTTAACATATCCTCTGGACAAACTTCAGATCCTATTATTTCTGGAACAGAAAGAGGTTTTATCTTCTTACTTTCCATGCGTTTCTGTTGTCTAGTCACTACAGCATTCACAGCACTAGGCTTCCAGTCCTTGTTCAGATCGTGAGGATCTCTAGCATGCGGAATTTTTCCGATAGTCAAAGGATATAATGGAGCATGTAGGCACCACGCATTCACTTCTCCTACGAAATACGGAGTGTCAACATTCACCTTTGCGATAGGGGTTTCAATTTTGGATCCGTCTGCCAAAACACACACTTGATGGTCTCCAGTAAGTTGATCATCATTAACAAGACTCCTACGCACTATTACACCATTGCATCCCGTGTCTCTAAGTACTTGAACAGACTGATCATTAATTTCACCAACACAAACAGGCATCTGATCTGAGAAATTAGCTACACTGCAAGCTGATGTAGTTAATAAGTCTGACGAATTTGCCATTGAAAATGTTGAAGTTGATGTTATAGATGTAAAAGCAGAGCACTTGCCTGAATCTGTGGTTTCCTTCAAATTGCTTCCTGACTCACTTGAAGCATCCGCTTTCACCGCGAAGCTTTGATTCTTACTTGATGACTGTTTACACTGCGAGGCTATATGTCCTAGCCTGGAACATTTGTAGCATCGAATATCCTTCCCTGTCTTCTTCTTTTGTGAAAAGGACTGACCATTAGTCTTCGGCGGCACTTGCTCCTTCTGGTTGCGTTGATCTCTTGCTGCAACTGGATTTCTGTTTTCAAATATCGTTTCCTTTTTGCTAGAAGAAACTAAAGTTAATATGTTTGCATGACACGCCTCTTTGAACTGATCTCTTCAATACTTTTTGGAATACGCTCCTTTAGGAACAACGATAAGTCTCTATTACAGATTGATATGAACTGATCTCGCAACACTAAGTCATATAGTCCGTTGTAAGTTTTGTTAACTTTTCCAAACTCAATCCATCTATCTAGATAACTTCCTAAACGAACTGCAAATTGTGTAAAGGTTTCACCTACCTATATTCTCGAAAACCGTCCTCTGTTTTCTCAAACCTCCTCAGCAAAGTTGTTTTAAGGACTGCATAATCCAGAGCCTTTTCTTGTGGAAGTAGGGCATAGACATCAAGAGCTCGTCCTTTAAGTAATGCGCTTAAGTTCACGGCCCACATTCCTTCGTTCCACTTCTGTGCTATAGCGTATCTTTCAAATCGTCTAAGAAAAGAGTCTATGTCATCTTTAACCTCATCAAAGTATGGCATTTTAGGAAACTTTGCTAATGAACCATCAGATATGACTGACTTAGCACCTTTAGATTCTGTCTCTTTCAAACTCAACTGGTATTTACGTTCTTGTACATTAGCTTGGTACTTACTTTCCAGTGCATCTAGTGATTTCTTTTATTCTAGTCGGAGCTTCTCTACTTCCAACGCTTCCCTCTTCAATTCATAGTCTCTGTCCTCCTTTTGTCTCTCTCTTTGCTCAACTCTGAGTTCTCGCAGATGTGCCTGCTGTTCACGGATAAACCTCTGAAGATCCGCTCCCGTCAACTCCAAACTTTGACCATATGCAGTCAGCTCTTTTAACAAATCCATCTCAAAAATCGCCAGTAAATAAACCAACTTACAAACAAAAGAAAATGACACAAAAATAACAAAGCAAAATATCACTCCAGGAAAACTGAACTAAATCGAAATCAAACCTTTATAATACAAACTAATTCATGGTAACGTCCTCTCCTCTCAGGGTCCCTTAGCTTTTCTCTGAACGTCTCTCTACAACAGTACAATAAAAAAAATATAAAAACTTCAACACAAGAAAATACTACAATATTTTTTTCCAACGTTCAACCTAAATTACACGAAACTATTCTTTAACAAAAACTATCACTGATCAAAGCTAACATCACATCCCACTTCTGACACCATTTGTCACGACACCCTAAGCTTGATCAGTGATAACAAAACTATTTTTCTATTTACAATTTTATATAAAAACAATTATGTACAAATATACAAAATGAAAATTAAAGAACAATTTCAAAATGTCATTTATCGTTCATCTGGGACCACGTTCCTGAGCCGTCCACGTCCAATCCTTGTAGCAGTCCATGTTATACGGGTACCCTGCCCTTGCACTGAATGCCCCGACGTCCTCGACGTCCCACGCCAATCCAAAGCGTCTTAAGCGTCTGCAGTGCTGACAAATCCAGGAAACCACGTTTCCCCACACACTGCCTTGGTCTAGCGTACCACGCCCTCGTGTAGTCGCCCAGGTTGCCACCGCCGACAGCACCAAACCATTGTGTAACCACATTTACATACATGTATCTAGAGGGACTTTCAACAAATATGCGTAGACATACATAAGCTTGACCCCGAACGGGCTGCCTTACAGCATAATATAAATTTTTTACACATATACTTGTTTAAACATACAGTTTTAACTAACATGTATCACACCGCTTCGCAAAGCAAAATATTAATACAATGTAACGTTACACTCTGAGTAATAAACTAATATCATTACTCTACGCTTAAACTCACGGCATGTGCACGTGGTAAATTTCCCGTATACAATTCAAACACTTTCTCGTGGATAAAAATAGAATATTAAGCTCAATTAACATAATACTGCATTACTTTATGATAAAATAAATGTAAGTAAATTACACTTACCCTGATTGGAGATTCAGTTACCACGAATAAAACTATCTAACCCTACATGGACATGTGAAACTACTTCCACTGGTCAAGGAAAACGTGCTCTACCCAAGACAAACCTTACAATACCTTATATAGCGACTGGCCAAATATTTAAATCACCTGAGCGTCACAATGGGGCTCCTTGCAGGATAAACGCTAAATACAAATAAGGGTCAACACAGGGCAATACTAATAAAAGAAAAAACAAATAAACATATAACAAAATCAACTTTGATTGTGACACATACTTATATTCTTAAATTAATCTTAAAGCAATTTATATGAAATGCATGTACCCTTTTTCATGAAGCAAAAAATAGATTTACAAATTGTGCACATAAAAACTGAAAAAAATTCTTGTTTTAATGTTTGCAGGGAGAGGGAAAGAAATCGCTGTGCCAAGTACAGAAACAGAAGAATTACAGGAAAAGAGTGGTAATTTCAAAAACTTCGTTTCTTACAGTAATCTGTTTTAAGATCTTTTTTAAAGACGAAATCCGTTTTTTCAAGCAAAAATTCTCAATTTTTATGATAAGAATGGGAGCAGATATGAAATAACAAGATATACATGCAACTTGTTTGAGCCTTAAAAACTTGTCATTGAAATATGCTGAGTTTTTCCAATATCATTTCTTACACTCATGATAAAGAAGTGGTGCAGTGGTAAGAGTATCTGCTCTAGAGCCACGAAGAAAGGAGTTGGTACTTAGATTGCAGGTTCTAATCCCTGTAAGACGTGGAAACAGGTCCTTAGAATGAGACTTTATAAACCGAGGTCCACTGTCGCAGTAAGTACTGGCACGAAAAAAGATATCTCCCTGCTTAATGACCCTAAGTGCCATGTATAGGACAAACTTTGCAGCCCTTCGCCGGTGTTACAACAAAAAGTGACCACCTCATTTCTGAAAGCTTTGAAGCTTAAATTACGAAATTAAAGTATATTATACCTTACATTAATAATACAATCCGTTTTATCCTCATAAAATAAAACAAAATTTCTATCAAAATATTTTAAGGCTATTAGAGTAAAGAGATTTGTTTTCAAAGTTGTCATTTTTATTTTTATGAAAGGTCATTTTCAGCTGGTGTCAGATTAATAAAAAAAAGTTTCCATAATGTTATATCTATCGTCTGTTTAATTTTACTCGGGATAAATATTTTGTAAATATCAAAATAAAGTTTTATTTTTCAAAAGTTTACGTAAACATTTTTGAATTTTGATCCTCTTTTTTCTGTTTGATTTTACTCGGGAGAAATATTTTGTAAATATCATAATAACGTTTTATTTTTCAAAAGTTTACGTAAACATTTTTGAATTTTGATCCTCTATTTTCTGTTTGATTTTACTCGGGATAAATATTTTGTAAATATCAAAATAAAGTTTTATCTTTCAAAAGTTTACGTAAACATTTTTGAATTTTGATCCTCAGTTTTAGTAGTTTTTTTTCTTATTCTTAGTAGTTTTTTTTTTTTACCAAAAATGGGGCGCTTGCTAGGAAAATCTTACACCAAAAATTTTTAAATTAGATTACATGTGACCTATGATATTAGGGAAACATAAGTGGTTAACTCCAAACCTTAAAATGTCTTTTGTCGTTTGCTAGTGTCAAGAAAATCGTAACAAAGTGGGATTTGTAGCATAAAAATGATTAACTAAGAAAAAAAGAAGTGCTCGTCTTATCAAATATTGGTACATGTAGTATCGTTTTCCCCTTTCTACATGTACTTACATGTGATAATTTTTTGGAGTTTCTTTTACCAATAAAAAATGTTAGCATGCATAGAAAACATTATTTAATCATAAAGGTATACTTTTTTCTTTGTTAAAATAAAAGAAATGAATCATTTCTTTCAAAAAATATGAATTACACCATCTTTACACAAGGACTTTTTAAGATATTACGTTATGCATGTCGGAATTGTAAAAAATACAACAAGAGAAACGGGATGATACTTACATTGTGCTCCATTATAATTTTTCATGCGAGATGAATTACGATGAATTTGCCTGCATTTTCAAGATATTTCAAGTCATATAAATCAAATGCCTGTTGATTTTAAAGATTTTAAGATACAAGTCATGTAAATCAAATGCCTGTTGTTTAAAAAGTGATCTGACATTTTTGGTTTTTTTAAGCGATTATTTGGGGTAGAACAATAATGTCTGTAAATAATCTATTTTTAGCATTTCACGCTGTTTGTGCACGTGTTCCTGTGTAAATTTAAGTATGTAAAGGTATTGTTTCCAATAATTAAAAATTAAGAGCAAGTTGTCAGGAAGAAATGCCAAAGTTTTGAAAATTTCACACAATGACTTTTCGGACAAAGGCCCCCCTCAAGTGTACAGAACAGAAAAAAGCATGAAATAAAATGCTTTTTAAAAGAAAATTCAAGTTTATCTGCTTTCTAATGACCAACATCATAATAAATCATCCCATTTCAATAAAAAAATTATGAGACATATTTCTCTTATGTTCTTTTTACGTCTCATATAGATGAACATTCTTGCGGGAGACATAAACCCAAATTCGGCTTACGCCTCGCCCAATATGGATTTTTTCAAGGACCACACATATTTCTGTATTACCCCTCTAAGTGTCTACATAACTAATATTATCCTAAGATGTAAAATAAAATATATTTCTCATATCGGCATAACTGGAATTATCTGTGATAATACTGTTTTATGCCTCCTATTAGAAATATCAGCCTGATAGTGCAGTGAAAAACCACCAAACACAGATATGCTGCAGTTTTGTCGAATATGTCATTCAATTTAATGACATAAAGTAAAATGTATAACAAATCATTAAGGGGGATCACCTAATATCAAACAGTACAGGTTACATGTACATAGGTGAAAGGTACAAGTGTGATCACCCTGAGACTGACTAGAAATTTTCATGCAGTGAACATATCACAGTACATGTGAACATACATAAAATATAACATAAATGAGTAAAACCTTGGATGCGTCAAAACAATTGCGCCGCAAGCCCTAACGCAGTGAGGGGTTGACGTAAAAACAAGGAGAAAATCAAAAGAAAACATTTTTATAAAAGCAGTAAAAAACATAAAAATTTATAGCATTTTTGAAGTATTTTTTTTGACCGGCAGGGGATGCTCACTCCTCCATGGCACCTGATCCCACCTCTGATGTTTCGGAGGTCCGTGTTTGCTCTGCTCTTATTTTGTATATTTGTTTAATGGACGTTGAGATTGAATACTGTTCGTTATTTCCATATCTTTCTATGATATCACATACTTTTAAGACTAGGTGTTCTTGACAAATAACGAATACTAATATAACAAATACATTAACATTTACCTGTTAGCTGTTCAATTGTGGATCAAGGGAAGCCAAAATCACTGCGAGGAATCTTTAGTATATATGTTATATTATGAAGATCTTAATCTAACCTCAAGACGATGCAGGTTGAATTTTTAACATAAAATTTACATAAGCAGCTATCCGCTGAACTCATGTATCTTAAACTAAGACTATGCAAGCAGATTTTGACGCATAATTTACATGAGCAGCAATTCGCTGAACTCATGTATCTGTACTCAAGAATAGGCAAGCAGATTTTAACACACAATTTACATGAGCGGCAATTCGCTGAACTCATGTATCTGTACTCAAGACTATGCAAGCTAGATTTTATCATACAATTAACATGAGCAGCAATTCGCGAAACTCATGTATCTCAACTCAAAACTATGCAAGCAGATTTAAACATACAGTTTACCTAAGGAGCTATCCTCTGAACTCATATATCTTAACCCAATACTATCCAAGCATATTTTGACGAATAATTTACATGAACGGCTATCCGCTGAAATAAAATATCTTAACTTAAAACTATACAAGCAGATTTTAGCATACAATTTACATGAGCAGATATCCGCTGAAGTATGTATCTTAACTCAGGTCTATGCTGGCAGATTTAAACATGCAATCTAAATGAGTTGCCATCGTCTTAAAAGACTATGCAGGCCGGTTTCAATGCTGAACTCGTTGGCATTAGTAAGTATATTATGGAGACATTATAAGTACATCAATAATGGGCTCAGTAACTTAAATACATTTTACAAAATCAACTAAGTGCTGACCTCATAAAAATTTGGCTGAATTATACAGAATTGATGACTATAGAGGATGTACATGGTACAATATTTGATAAACCATTTGCTGTTCTTTTGACCAGATTTACAAAATTAATAAAACAATTAATGTTATATAAGAAGCTAATACATTGCCTTATCTTACATTACACAGTAGATAAATGACAGGTGCTGACTACTCTATATATGATGTTCCTTGGCAGTACATGTTGGAGAAAATGATATTTGCTTTTCAACACAAATAGCTACATAGGATCCATAGGAGGAGCTTGAGCATATTGAGTGTGTAGCTTGCCCTTCCTGGTTGTGTGGATTTCAAACTTTAGTGGTATCATTTTCCATAAGTTTACTACGGAGACAGCTAATCTGCCATCAGCTAATCCGCCATCTGAAATTTGTAAGCTACATTGCCTCTCCATTATGTGACTTGGTTGTTACTGAGGTTAGACGTTGATTCCATTATAGTTCAGGTTGACCCTAGGCATCGATGAACTGCTACAAGTAACAGAATATCATGGTAAATAGTGTATGAGTGTAATGCACTACTAAAGCCTAGAAATATGTAGATACTGGAACCCAAACAAAATGAGAAAAATTTTTACATTGAGATTCTCCGAACAATCTTGATGACATGCTACATGTACCGCGTGAAAAGAATTACATTTTAAGATATGTATTTTAAGTTTCTCATAATACTGAAAGTTATTTCCTCTTCAAATTGATATATGAAACAGAATGTTTCTAGTGATTTGATTTTCAATTTATTTATTTTTATTTTTTTTAAACAATGAAACCATTGTTCAGAATGTTTCCACAAAGATATAAAATAGTATGTACAGGAAGTTCTCAAAAACTTTGAAACATTATACTGAATGTTTCCACAAACCTTATGAAACAAATCTTTGAAACATTATATTAAATGTTTCCGAAAGAAAATTAAAACATTTTACTGAATGTTTCCACAAACACAGTTCACTATGAAACATTATACTGAATGTTTCCACAAACACTAATATATGACTATGAAACATGATACTGAATATTTCCACAAAACTTTGAAACATTATATTGAATGTTTCCAAAGGAAACTTGAAAAATTCTACTGAATATTTCCACAAACACATTCACTACGAAACATCGCAACACTGTTAAGGCTTGAACAAGGAGGCGGGGCCTAATTTATACGGGAAAAGTTTATTGTGACGTCACTCAAAAACCTGACTTTTGTGTATTTCTCATTATACCTGAAAATGAAATAGTTTGCAACTTTTAGTTTGTATTAGAACAATAAATGACAATAAAACTTATCAATGTATTAAAAAAAGTACGTAAGGGTTGCCCGCAACCCTGTGTCTCGCCTGCTGTCGCTGTGGTTAGTAAGAAATGATTGTCTGATAAACTGAAGCATTTATTGACATTTCAGAAGGAATAACTCAAAAATACAATAATAAAGAAATGGAACAGCTGACTTAATATCTAATCCCTTGGCGATTATATTGGCATTTATATATATATACATATACCCTGTAAATTCACAAATTATTGTGATGTTTTTATTATTGCGAATATTGCAACGTGTTATGAGTCGCAATAATTTGAACTTGCATTTTGAAATCAAATCCACTGTATATGTATCAAGTCATTCATGCAGAAAATGTAGGTGAAGATTACCTAATTATGGTACTGATATTGTTGGTTACCCATGATGTGTAGACTGACAAATTATCATGCCACTATAAGTTATAGTTGCTGAGATATGGACCTCCACCATAAATTTATGCAAAGTCACTCATGCGGAAAAATGTAGGTCAAGATGACCTAATTCTGGTACAGGCGTTTGTGGTTACCCATGATGTATCCACTGACAAATTATCATGCCACTATAAGTTATAGTTGCTGAGATATGGACCTCCACCATAAATTTATGCAAAGTCACTCATGCGGAAAAATGTAGGTCAAGATGACCTAATTCTGGTACAGGCGTTTGTGGTTACCCATGATGTATCCACTGACTAACTATCATGCCACTATAAGTTATAGTTGCTGAAATATGAACCTCCATTATCAATTTAACCAAAGTCATTCATGCAGAAAAATGTAGGTCAAAATGACCTAATTCTGGTACTGATGTTGTTGGTTACTTATAACCTGTACAATGACAAATCATCATGCCATTATAAGTTATAGATGCTGAGATATGGACCTCCACCAAAAATTTAACCAAAGTCACTCATGCAGAAAAATGTAGGTCAAGATGACCTAATTCTGGTACTGACGTTTGTGGTTACCCATGATGTATCCACTGACTAATTATCATATCCCTATAACTTATAGTTGCTGGAATATAGGTCTTCACCATAAATTATCATGAAAAAACTAAGTCCAACTTAAGGAAAAAATACGGAAAAATTTGAATTTTTTTTTTCAAAATCATACTTGGGATATAAATTTTTATCCATACTGAATATTGTGTCCAAATTTCAAGAAGACTGAATAAAATTTGAGAAAGTTATTGCAGTTTATAAAACTTTGACATTTGGGTTAACCAAAAGTTGGACGCCGACGACGACGACGACGACGACGGAATCTATGGTCGCTATGTCTCGCTTCGCGACATTCGTCGCAGGCGAGACAAAAATCATGCTAGTTAAATTCCATGTAGCTGGTTATAGACAAAGCACTGATCGCGATGAACTTGTAAACATGACGTCATTTTGGTAAAAATGACGTATTTCACGTGCTGTGAGAGGCAGATTGAGGAATTTTTTAACAATGAAAGATGCGTTTTATTATTAAACGGAATATTATTTACAGGTTTTAAATTGTCGATTAATACCAATGCATATCCTTTGTTTAGTGCGATTATTAATTAACTATCAAGAGAATGTATTTTATTAATTATGTCGTACTTTTATGTAAAGGTTACGTGTATTTTACTTCGAGATGCCTCATAAAATCGTACTTTTGCAAGGGCATACACTTAATAGATCTTAACCATTTTTTGAATATAGATAAAGGATATTTTTCTTAACTTGAAAAGTGCCTTTTTTAAAAATCTAGGGCGTGATTTTATAAGTACATAAAATATTTGGTAAAAGTCAAAAGATATTTCGACGTTGGCTTATTTACCTGAAAATTTAACTATTAAAACGCGAATACTATTCAAAGCAGCAGCACTTTTGAGAACTTAAAAATTATGCAGAAACAATTAATAGCTTGAATTTTTAATTTCAACTAGGATATGCCCTTGCGATATTGAAATTTGTTCATGACCTACATTCAGTACACGAACTATGCATTCATCACGTGACTGTCCATCGATGAGACCAAACTTCATACAGTACAAAGAAGGTTATACTATGTTATTTCCATAAGTATTTGTGTTCTGTGATAATAAAACAGCTTAATTAAAATAATGTTACGGATTTCCCCCACTACTAAAATTACCCACAGCTTGGATCACCCCAATTATGCCCTGAATATTTAATCTACCTATCGTAATTTTATCTGTAGATATCATGGGAATATTACCAATCATCGTATGTTATTAATGTATGCTTTATAATTTATTGTCTATGTTTATTTCATGAATATCGTTTGGTTTTATTGTACAAACCCGAATTTCCTCCATAGATTAGCCTAATCGTAATAGCAAATGGCCGCCTGGCATTGTTATTCAATCAAGGTACCCAAATCCAACTTGGCATCGTTTCCAAAACAATTCCCAAACAACAAATCATCCCTTTTCCAACATTTGTAATGATAAAGCCTTTACTTGATGCAAAAGTTATGAGTGTTACCATACAAACGTCGCGCGAATACTGGCGGTACCGCTTGTTATTCGAGCGTGAACTAATTCGCACCGGAATACCAAAAGGTATATAAAGAAGGCACTTTAGACTTTTTCTTCAGTCTGGGCGGTTGGTCTGCCCTTTTAACATCTGACCAACTCAGAGTCCCAACTCCCCATCACTGGGTAAAAACTGAGGCCCTCACATTGGGTAAATTTACCAATATTGGGTAACCCAATCTACCCAATTATTATACATCCTGACCTAATTTCAATCAGCTGAACATATTATCCCATTGTTGATATTGAGGAACCCAATCAGCTGACTATTATATATCCTGATCCATTATCCATAATTATACTCTGTTTGTATTTCATTAATCATAAATCATTATCGTTATTGATTGAATAAATTCATTTTTTATAGACAAATCTTGTTGATTAATTAAGGTAAATCTCAGGAATAAGAGGACCCACATAATTTTTGTAACACCCAAGATTGGGTCACATAACAATAAATTCAGTTTTTTCAAATTCAGTTTTGCACGTCTATTTCCCGTTTATTTCTCATAGAAGGCCTTAACAGGCTGCTATTATACTGAATGTTTGCATAAAAAACTTGAAACATTATACTGAATGATTCCACACATTATACTGAAATGTTTCTACAAAGACTTGAAACATGATCCTGAATGTTTCTACAAAACCTTTGAAACATTATACTGAATGTTTCCACAAAACTTTTGAAACATTAAAATAAATGTTTCCACAAAAACTTTGAAACATCATAGTGTATGTTTCCATTAAAACTTTGAAACATTACACTGAATGTTTCCATAAAACTTTGAAACATAATATTGAATTTCTAAACAAACTTGAAACGTCATAATGAATGTTTCCACAAAACTTTTGAAACATTCCATAAAAACTTTTATGTCTTCAAATGTTCGGCAGGCTCATCGCAGCTAGTTTTTGTTTAGTTTGCTAAAAGTTAACTCAAACACAATCACAGAGATGAATAATGTCATTAATTTAAATGACAATATAAAAGAAAATACTTTATACAAAAGAATGGGAATCCGACTCACAAACTCCAATTGAAATTACGTAAAATATGAGAAATGTCTGATCCCCCCAAAAATGACTAAAAAAAATCCTATAAAACCATAAGTTCAAGCATTCTAAGAAAAATTTAGCAAAAAGATGGCACATCAAAACAAAAGGGGCCACAAGATGTGATATGCTTGCTATTCTCATCCGTACCGTCCAAGGTGAGCATGCACACACACAAAAAGAAAAAACTTCTTAAGCAATTCTGTATGACAGCAGTTAAGAACTGGCCTGCCCAGATAAAGATATTGAACAAAATTTAAAAGAAAAAGGAAAAAAAAACAACAAAAAACATTCCAAAAATCTCTAGTTTATAATGTAAACACTTGCTACGCTACCTAGTTCTAATAGAAAGACAGCAGTTAATCACTGTCCTGCCCTAATGCCTAATAAAAACCTTGCAACTAACGAATACTGTCATATGTACCAGCAAGCAGGAGAGATAAGATAAGTTACCAATAACTATTTAACAGCAAATAGTCATTGACTTGCCAATGACAGCAGTCACTCACTGACCTGTCTCAACCAGAGAGCTGCAAAATGTTTATTTGTATTTAATCCATCTTAACGTGCATCGCTTGAAGAAGATATACGGCAGCTGTTAAAACACTGACCTGCATGTTAGACCATATTAAATTTGAAATGACTTTATCCGGATATATCTATGTAAAACATTTGAATTCAAGTGACCCAAATGTTGAATAAAGCTTTCTGAATATCCTAATTGCTCTGCACGAGTAGATGCACCTATACAAAAAATATGACCTTTAAAACGTTTAGGATCAAAACCTGCAAAGGATATTGCTTTTGAAAGCTGAGAGGTGACAAACGAGTAAGAAACTGGGGTGCCGTCTACAAATTGAAAAAATGGACCTGCTGAGTGGGATGATTTTTTGCAATACTCATGCAAGGCTTGAACAGGACAGAATTCACCCGAACCTCCCTGAATAGAAACAATTATAGGATCATTTTTCTTTTGTGTTTTGTGATGACGAATGACAATTTGAACACTGAGTGGCAGGTACCCATCACCTTGGAATGTAACGTCCTCTACCTGCAAAACAAGACCTCTGTCAGCTACTGACTTTACAACAGCCTTCCCTAACCGTAGAAATGCATTATAACAAAGGAGATACAATGCTTTTAATAACAACTGATTCAGGGGCTGAGATACTGTAATTTTAGTTGCGTTTATAACTTTGTGCAGGATTTCCCTAGTAATGGGTAGCCTAGTATCTTGTGAAGGTAACAACCTACTACACCCTTTTAGTAATTTCCTAACAATAAAGGTTTGAGTTGGGTCAAGGAGGTTCAGGAGCTTATGTAGGTAACTTAATGCAGACACATGTGATGCAATACTACTAGCACTGTACTGTTTATCAAATAAATAACCAATAAAATTACAGACATTTTGACTTCAAATAGAAGAGAGCTAGCACCTTTATCCATGGTTTGAAATAGGTTCCACTACTGCCTGTATGCAGCACGTGAAGCTGCCGAGAGTGACGCAGCCAAAATGGAACAAGTAGTTGAGTTCAGATCTGCAAGAGATGAGAGGGGATAGGTTATGGTAGCTGGTCCAAGTGAGGAGCCTTCTCCCTGACTGCCTGAAATTGAAAACGTGATAACTTATCTGCTAATATAATGTTAAATTTCCCTGGAATATGCTTTGCTCTAAACCAAATATTGTGCGACAACGAAACAAGAACTAAGCGGTGCACTAATCGCATCAAAACTTTGTCCTTACTAGATTGTTTATTTATAATATGCACTACTGCCATGTTATCGGACATGAAGATAATTTTCTTATTGCTCATTTCTGAACCCCAAATTTCCAGGGCAAGGACAATTTTGAACAATTCTTTTATTGCGATATTTATATTGGCAAGGCTTTGATCCCATTCCCCAACAAACCACTTAGAGCCAAAAACTGCAGCGTAACCCAAAGACTCTGACACATCCGTATATAATTTGAAAGTATCTGAGGATTTCCATGCCTCTTGAAGCAAAACCGATCTCCCGTTAAAATGCTCTATGAAGTGAAGCCACATAGTTAGATCTGCTCTTGCTTCACAAGAAAGGCGAATATAGTGGTTCGAGCTTTTAATACCTATAGTTAGATCAATCAAGCGCTGCAAAAAGGCCCTTCCAGGAACTACAACTGAACAAGCAAAATTCAAAAGACCTATAAGAGACTGAAGATTTTTTAAGGTAACTTTTTTTCTCGTATAATATTGCAGAAGCATAGTGCGACATTTATCAATTTTTTCCTGCGGTAAAAGACTAACCATCTCCTGCGAGTCAACGTCTATTCCATAAATAGTCAAAGAAGTAACTGGGCCAAATGTTTTATTCCTTGTTAATAGATATGTTAATTCTCTTAAATAATGAAAGGAAGTTGTCTAAATCATGCTTGCACTTGTCTGGATTTGCCGGGCTTATAAAAAAGAAATCATCTAGAATGTGTGACATTCCTGAAGCGCCGAGCTTTGACAAAATAACCCACTGTAATGCATCACTCAACCTTTCAAATATTTGACATGAGAAGCTAGCACCCATGGGTAGACAACGTTCAAAATAAAATAGTCCTTTCCAAGCAAAATCAAGAAGGTGGTAATCGAGGTCATTTACAGGCATGATACGAAAAGCATCTTTGATATCTGATTTCGCCATCAGGGACCTTTTACCAAATTTACGAATCAGAGCAACCACATCATCAATAGAATCATAAAAAACCTCGGCATTTTCTCTTGGAATGTTAGAGTTTACAGAGTCATGCTTAGGATATGAAAGATCGTGAATTATTCTAAATTTATTGGGGTCAGATTTATACATTTATAAATACAATTTATCATTGAATGAAATGCTGACTGACGTTTTTCAAACTAATTGTTAGTCCATTATTTATACACTGAATTGACCACAGATTTTTTCCGTTATTTCCTGATAATGACAACGAGCACACGGCGGGTGTGACCGGTCGGCAGGGGATGCTCACTCCTCCATGGCACCTGATCCCACCTCTGATGTTTCGGAGGTCCGTGTTTGCTCTGCTCTTATTTTGTATATTTGTTTAATAGACGTTGAGATTGAATACTGTTCGTTATTTCCATATCCTTCATTTAGGGACAACACCTGGAGGAGAAGTTTTAAAATGTGGAAATGGAGGATATAAAAATGACCCTAAAATCCTATCAGTGGCTAAACCAGCATTAATATAATCCTCAACAACTTGAGGATGATCGAAAGCGGATTTGTGATTGTGAGGAGAATGAGTTGATGGGAATGATGTACATCCTAATCTAAAACCATATTTGATGCCATCAACTAAGTATCGTAACTTGGTAGTTTCATAACCCATTAATTCATTTTGTAATTTTTCCGGGTTTATATGTGTTGGTAGGGGCATTCACCCGCGTGGTAGATGCCTGGGAGACTTTGACTCCAGTGCATTGTACTTTGGGATGGGGGCCAGTACAAATTTGGCATGCATGGGCATATCTACATTGTTTGACACTACACCTATTTCCTGTGTTGAATGCGCAAATTCTGTTTGCACGAAAGGGCTGACACCCATGGATGCTGCTTTAAGGCGGAGCTCCGTCACAGGTTTTTCCCAAGGCAAATTCGCCGATTCTCTAATCTTTCTAAACGATTCATCTTAATTTCTCCAGGCTTGATCAAAATGAAGCCTGCTGATTTATCGGACTGTGTAAGCGTATTAATCCAATTGCATGCCTCTTGGGGAAATTTTTGTAAGTAATAGCAACTGAAAATATGAAAAGCATCTGTCCATTGATTTATTGACAGTAGGGTTTTGTTATTCGATGCTAGTTGAAATTCAATTTTGCCCGCCTTCACTGTTATTGATAAGGGGTCCTCAATTCTTGATGGCAATAGTAAGCGCATCTCCACTTACTCATTATTCCATATTTTTTGCTTAATTTTGGGAGACACCATTGCCCCAAGAGGCACACAGTCACTTATTTCGATGGGAACATGCTCATATGACCTGCTTGCTGACTCACCTGCAAAACCCGTGTCTAATAAAGATGTGAGTGGCGAGGCAGCTGCGGTAGATTTTTCTGTAGATAGCGCTGGAGCGGTCTGTAAATTAGGCTGGCTCGTTAACGCCACAGGGGGCATTACCGTTGTCGCTTGGTTGGGACGCTGATAAGGCATGTGCAGATGACATTCCTGTAGATAGCACTGGGGCAATTTGTTCATTTAGTTGGCTTGGAGTTAACGTCCCGGGGGACACCACTGTTGTAGGTTGATTCAGAGGTAGAGATTGAGATGCTGCAGCTGTGCGCGTATCTAAATTCTGTTGCATCAGTATTTGTTTAGCTAGTTCAGCGTAATCAATCGAGACCTGATTAGCTTCTTGATTGACAGCCGGCCTCGGTTCAAGAGTTGCAGGTTGTTGAATGGCTCCCTGCGAGCCAGCAGTCGGTAGGATTTTATACCTATTATTGCCCTAACGGATGGTTACAGAGAGAGAAAGAGAGAGAAAGAGATAGAGAGAGAGAGAGAAAGAGTAAATAAAAATTATCCATATTCATCCAGGTTTCGAGTATCCCTACCCTAGCTTTTAAGATTATCTCCCAAGTACTCCTACAGGAATTATTTTTATATAAAAACATAGCTAGACTGTCAGGCAGGGATACTGAAATCTCGAAAGACTTCATGTAACAACATAATTTAAAAAACTGCACATTCTTTGTGGTCAGAGTGACATATTTCAAAAAAAAATCTCAGAATTGAGTTCGACAGAAATGTCTGTCTTCCAAGAATATTTAGATAAAGGTCATTTCTATCATTTTTGCATGCCCCCCCCCCCCCCCTGCATAAAAAATGCCTTAATGTCAATCTAAACAGGAGATGGCCTTTCTCCGTGTGTTTGTGTTAAAAAAACGTTTAGATGTACACATAATTATATTTCAGTTAATAGCTTTTAAGATTTGAAGTAATAACCGTAAATCAAATTACTTAGTTTAGATTTGAGATTAGTACTAAAATAATCAGTAGTTATAATTGACAAATAAATTTTGCGACGCAAACCAACTGCAGACTAAATACATGACTTTGTATATAATGTATATTAGAACTACATGCAGATAGACAATCTACAGTTATACTTAATGAACAGCAGTTTAAAACTTTACCCACCCATCCTTTCAGCCTTATTACCATGTATGGGTACGTTTACAGTGTTCGAGGCGTCTTCTCGATATGCATCAATTGCATAGGACCTGCAAATGAAAGACTTTGGTTATTTTGTTCCATTCAAAAAATTTCAAAATGTGTTTGCAGATCTTGCTGCTTTTTATTTCAAGTTTATTCTGCATAAATTGGCGAACTGTAAAAATAGTACTAGTTCATCTAAATTTGTCTTCCAAGCTTGCTTTTTTTTCTTTTTTACTTTTGATTCAAATCAATAATTATTCAGAAATAGGATTATTATATTGCTTATTGTAGTTTTGAAATGTCTTGAACACCTCATGTATTCTCATATGCTTTACCGTCAGAGATGTACACAAGTCAATGCTCAAGCCAAAAAATAATTCAAGTGTAATATACCTTCATCACCTGCATACGGAGTATTTATATCTCAGTTGATTCGATACGCAAGAGCATGCTCTACGTATGAACAATTTCTTAAACGAGGTAAATTATTGACAAGCAAGTTGATGAAACAAGAATATCAGCGGACTCGTTTGAAGTCATCATTTCGTAAATTCTATGGTCGCTACAATGACCTTGTCAGCAAATACAATTTATCATTGAATGAAATGCTGACTGACGTTTTTCATACCAATTGTTAGTCCATTGTTTGTACACTGAATTGACCACGGATTTTTTCCGTTATATCCTGATTATGACAACGAGCACACGGCGGGTGTGACTGGTCAGCAGGGGATGCTCACTCCTCCATGGCACCTAATCCCACATCTGATGTTTCGGGGGTCCGTCTTTGCTCAGCTCTTATTTTGTATATTTGTTTAATGGACGTTGAGATTGAATACTGTTCGTTATTTCCATATCCTTCATTCAAGTGTAACGAGCGCATTGGGGTATATATCGTTACAATGAGACAAGGTATCTGAAAGAAATATGGCGGAATACGGTTATAGTTGATATGAAACAATTCGTACATAGATTAAAATGTTGTGTTTTTAAGAATTTATGTCAGCTTTAACTGTTAAACAGATGATACATCATTCCTTTCTTTGACTCGTAGAACAGTAGGAAAAAAAACGAAAAAAAAAATCCTTTTGCTTGAAATGTATATGCCTTTTTGTTGTTTAACGCACGATATCTAGTTAACACATTCCTTTTACAGAACAAGGGACTGATTTTCCTAAGAGACTTTGCTTAGAATATAAAGATGTACAACAAGTATTTCCTGTCCTAAGAGCGATGGAAAACATCAATCCAAAGACATCTGAAACTTCCTTGGTTCAGGAATTTCTGGATTTTGTACACATCGACGAATTTAAGAGCAGATTAAAATCGTTAGAAAGCAGTGTCCTCTTAGTGGATCCCATCCATCTTTCCGATAGAAATGCTGGCGACGGTCTTGTTTGCATCTTCAAAGTGAACGTAAAACCTTCGAATAAAGTCCTTACTGTACAGGAGGTAATGTTTGTAAAGTAAGATGGTATACAAATGTTAACATGTGTATATTAGGTTCGAAATAAAACGACACATCTCGTTGGTAGTGGTATTTTATTAATTAATAACAATAAGACAATAATACTATGCATGTCTATGAGGACAGATAGCACGTTCCTTGATAATATATAAAATTTTCCAAGATTTTGTCATTGAATTATTGCTACTTAAACGTGTTTGCTCAAAAAAAAAACAATTGAGGTTTTTTACCAAGAATTTGTGAAAAATACCAGAGTGCAGTTTTTTTAAATACTCCTGTTGGAAAAAAAAATCATTTTTCAATCTCAAAGTGTTTAGTGTTTGGATTTTTAAAGAGACATTCAGAAACTGGTTTAAAAATTTGAATGTAATTAAAGTTCTGAATATTTTTCATACATTACAAAAATATACAAAACAGCTATTGAGGAACATCTTGTCCTACCTTGGATACGAAAACTATATACACTTTTCAAATATTTACACTTTACCACAAAGTAAATAAAATACCTTTATTTTTTATTCCACTTGGGGACCCGCGTTAGAATAGGTCCTCAGTACCCTCTTGCTTGTCGTAAAAGGCGACTAAATGGGGCGTTCCTTCGGATGAGACCGTATAAACCGAGGCCCCGTGCCACAGCAGGTGTGGCACGATAAAGATCCCTAGCTGCTCAAAGGCCGTAATAGCCGAGCATAGGCCTAATTTTGCAGCCCTTCACCGGCAATGGTGACGTCTCCATATCAGTCAAATATTCTGGAGAGGGACGCTAAACAGTATACAATCAAACTATTCTTTATAGGATAGTACATGTAGGTGTAAGAACAACTTTTTATGGATATATCTCCAGTTTGAATCATTTTTTGAGAAAAAAAGCATCTGTTGAACTTTGTAATCTAATTTATAATTAATTTTATATTATGTTTTTTTTTTCATACAGCCAAAAGATTCCTTGGAACATTTCTTAAGTTTAAAACATTTGCCAAGATCATTTTTTGTGAGCAGCGATTCTGTGTGTGTTATAGATGCAAAACTAGCTGTTTATAAAAAATATAAGCACATTTTTGAAGAAGACGATATTATGATTTTCCATGAATTAGATGACGCAAAGGAATACCTTCCTTTTTGTATAATATATACTCTTAATACTTTTAAAGTTCGAGTAAAAACAGTTATGGATGCTATACCGATGAGAGACATTCAAACAATTGTGGAAAAGGCTGCAAATATATCGTTCTCATTTGAACAAATTCGAAATCATTGCAGAAATATTGACATTGATCCTAGGGAACAGTATATAAGGCCATATCATTACCAGCAAATGCATAAGGCTATACATGCAAAAACAATATTTAACCTGAAACTATTTGAGAGAGTTGGACAAGCGTTTTTACAAGAGATTTTAGCCGGTATTGTGAATCACATACAAAAGATCTTTGAGCAAAAACTTCCCGGCGAAGTAAATAAAGCTGTTATTCAAGATTTTACAATCAAATTAACCGGATCCCTAGCCATTACTACCATTGTATTTGGTATTCTTGTTCGATTCTTTGACCCTTTTGATGAATCTTTCGGACATAAACATTATCTTTTAATGTCGGATGACATGCGCATTATATGGTTGGAAAAACAAGGACACGCCATATATGAGATGATTCTTGCAGAAAAGAAGGCTAAGATGATCAACTATGTCGTTGAAAAAATGAGGGGTATTCTTCATCAAACTGCAAAAGAACTAATGAGATTCAATGCAAATCTGGCAGACGCAAGCAGAATGATGCCCATTGTAGACCAAAAAAAGCGTATGTAAAGATAAAATTATGTAAAAAATAAATAATAGTTATCTATTTTTAGATATCTCAATTGTTTTGCATTTAAAATTCAATTTTTCATTTTTGAAATTAACGATTTTATTTCTTTAATGATAAACACAATTTTAAGGAATATATAGCTATATATTAGACAAGTATGTAGGTTACATGTATACCTGCTAACAAGGTCATTATAACTATAATAATGCCTTTAAACGACATTGTTGAAGTAAAATTGTTTTTATGTACTATAGTCAGCAAACATCCACACATGTGAAACAGATGTGGAAGAATCTGCTGTATCTTTGATTTAAAGTTTTAATTTTCTGAACATCACTTAAAAAGTAATAAATTAAACTCATAGCCTTTTTTTCAATATTTTGATTTCATTTCGGCAGAGTTGCGGATTAAAATTTTTAAAAATAGCAGAACAATTGATAAAAACATTAAGATTGTTCCTAAATAGTCCTGAAAGAAATGAATGAGTAATGAAGACAATGGATGCAAATTTCATAATACAATTACTTAATCGATCAAAGTTAAAGATATTGAGCGTTTTTGCCCTAGTTTTCTAAAGAATATTAACATGGATAGATATGAAAGAAATGAGATTTCGTACTGCATAGCATTTTATTGAAAAATATTACATATTTTTTTTTAGTTATAGATGAATGGATGCTTCGGGAATTTCAAATAGAGAATATTGAAAGATGTCCATCAGTTCTTCATTTTATAGCAGGAAGAAAGAAAGAGGCTATCGTAATGAAAGTATTTTTAGAAAACCATGATAAAACATTAGAACAATTTTGTAGAGATAATGCAGTACATGTACCCGAGAGTGCTTCGTTTGAATTCGTCAATGTTGAATCTAAATCAAAGTTCAAGAAGTCTAAAACTTCTCTGCAACAAGGCACAGAGGGGCGTTGTTTTAAAAGAGACACAAAAAAGATTTCAAAAAAATACAAAGACACAAAGAAGCGCATCAAAAAGATTTTAAAAGAAAATAAAGACAAACTGTTTGCAAAACATTCTACCTTAATATCAATAACCATGAGCCCGGTAAAGTGTAGTGGAGAGAGTATCATTGATGAACCGTGCATACTTCTGTATTGCCTAGATGCAGATTTAATTCCATTTGGCGAAGAGCCTTTACCACAATTTCTGGAGGGATATGAATGCAACATTCGGGAAGATTTTCTTCAATTGGGAAAATGCAGAAATTGCACTGCTTTAAATCTTGGGTGCAGCGTTGGTAAATATGGCAATAAGGATTCAGGCTCGTTTGGATTCTTCGTTAAGAGACGACTTCTTTCTTCTCATAACTCATGTGATGGATTTCTTACAGCAGCTCATGTTGCATTAACAGATGATGTTATTGGAGAACTTAATCAAAGAAAACTTTCTGATTGTTCAGTTACAAATCAAATTTATCAAATTGTTCACCCATCGTTTCGAGACAGTGCAAGCATGTACAACAATATAATTGGACAAGTGGAAGATTCATTTTTTGGAACTCACAATTCTGTTGGTGTAGATGCGGCTTTCATTAGAATTGACGGAAAACAAATTCAATGTACGTAAAATAAGTAAAATACGATCAAGCATTTGTTTTTAGATGGAATGATTTTAAATTTTTCCCTCACAATAAAAAGGTTTTAAACAGAACTGCAAGGGTCATTCATAAAATCGATGTTGCTGTTTCTATTATCAATTGTTTTTTTTAAGAAAATGCAAAATCAATCCTCCCTCTCTCTATCCCTATCCTATGGTATTCTGTACTATATACTGGAAAATTTTCACCTGTTTGCCTTTTTCTAGTAAATGAGCAGTTTTTCAACTGGGAAAATACAGAGGAGACAATTGCAAACGTTTATCTTTCCTGATTAACACAATTGTGTCAGTGCAAATTTAAAACAGAAAAAAATCTTTTGATACTCTGATAATACAAAAATAACACTGGTAATTCTTTTTTTTTTATTTTTAGACAAAATGCATGAGGCATCCCAAAATTTCGAAATAGATTCTGATGATGACTATGAGGAATATGATGTCATTAAAAACGGCAGAACATCTGACGAAACTACAGGGATTTTCAAAACATTTCCATCACATACCCGTTTTTTTACTAAAACAATACGTGGAATTTTCTTTCAAGTAGATGAATCTTATCAAATTCACGATCTTTCTAAAAATGAAGAAGACATTTTCTTTTATAATGGAGATTCTGGATCTGCCGTGCACGTCATCAATAAAGAAGATGGAACTCGACAACCTCTAGGTCTTGCATTCGCACGCCAAGATAAATACCGAGTAACATACGCTTGTCCAATTAAAAAAATCACCGATCTTTTTAACCTGTCGATTGTGCAACCTGCTAACCCATAGGAAATTTCTTTGTTTGGACCTACATGTATGCTTTTAGATATATCTTTAAAAATTTAATATATCGTGAAAAATCTTTAACTTGTCTTAATGAACATTTTTAAATTCAAGTGAAAATCATGGATCATGGAGTTGATTAAATATCATAATTTATATAAATGTACTATGCAATACATTTAATTACAGCTTTTGAGAAAAGTTTAGGAAGGAGCCCTTTATCATCAAAATTACTGTATATAGGGATATTTTCGCCCTTTTGCACTTGCAAACAATTTTGCCCCGTTTTAAATTCGCCCATTCATAGTTCTGTTTAAAAAGTTATGCTATGTAATTTGAATACACCCATTTTTAAATTCACCCAATCAAGAAGAGAGCGAAAGGGTCGAAAATTAAACGGGGGCGAAAATTTTCCTGTATTTGTAGTTATCAATTATTCATTAAGGTCACACGACACGTTCCTCAAAAATATATAACTTTTCTTAAGAATTCGTCATTGAAGTAGAGGTACCTAATTAAGTTTTCTCACAAAAAATTAGGGTACCTTACCAGGCATTTGGCCAAGATACCATAGGGTCATATTTCTTATATAACCCTTATGGGTAATCTTCTAAATGGCCTAAAACACAATTTTTTATGTTCTTAAATTTAAAAACATTTTTAAAACAATGTAGAAATCGGAAGAGAATGACAAATATGAATAATTTTTTATATAATACCAAGAGATACAAAACATATATTTGAGGAACGTGTCGTCTGACCTTAAGTCAAATGCTGACTGATGTTTTCATACAATTTGTTAGTCCATTATTTATATACAGAATTGACGATGGATTTTCCGATGTGACCGGCTGGCAGGGGATGTTCACTCCTCCATGGCACCGGATACCACCTCTGATATTTTGGAGGTCCGTGTTTGCTCTACTCCTATTTGCGTTGTTTTATTGAGTTTTGATCTTGAATAGTGTTCGTTATCCACACATGTTTCATGCTACAAACATATTAGAATTCAAAATTTTAACATACTGAGTATATTCAAATGTTCACAAAATTGTAAGAGAACAAGCTTACAAGTATTTTGGAACTTTTTCTACATATTCATTTATTATAAGTTAGTATCTCAGAACTTAAGTCATACATGTTTACTCTGATATTGTCCCCCTTTAAATGTTTGTCCGTCCGTCTGTAGTTCTGTCTGTCTGTGACTCTAGTTTCCATGCGATTTCTCTAAATGCCTTTGAGCGTTTGCAGTAAAATTTTACTACACAATAATTTCCTATGGCCCATGAAAGACCCCTATTGACTTTGAGGTCAAATGATCATTTTCGTTTTCGTGCAATATTTTGAAAAGTCTTTAAGCTTTTGAAATGATATTTGATGCTACAATTTTCTGAGCGTTTAGGAAGGCCCAAAATTTTTCGAGGTCAAAAAGGTGCAAGGCCGTTAATTAATACATTTTGTGTGTGTAAAATTCTAGGTTATATTTCAAGAATCTTTCGAGATTTTGAAGTTGAATTTAAACCATAACTCCCAATTGCCCTTCTCAAAGCCTCCCCACTAGACCCCCCCCCCCAGCTCAGATGTCAGCACTTTCTCTAATTTTTTCCTTTAGCGGGGGACACAAATTTATTGAATTAGCTTGTTTATAATATGTAATCTACAGAAATATCTCCTTGATTAGAAAAAGAAGAGAACAGTTTACCCTTTTATGTTCTTTGCCTGTATATATAGTTCCTTAACTATCTTTACATGCGAATATTTAAGCATAATGCAATATTTTTATTGTCATACACATAAAATTCATAATGTGAAATTATAAGTGGAGAATGTTAAGCAGTTACACATTAAATAGAATAAGGTACGTTAAACGCTGCAATATTCCATCTCTTCCATTTGGTTTCTCTTTCATTGCATAATTCTTATTTACATTCATATCATATTGTTTTCCATTCGTGTTAGATATTATTGCTATTGTTTAGCATAATTTTTTATTATTATTCTATAACTTTTCATTTGAATCCTTTAATTTTCTATTTGTTTTCTATAATTTTTCCTTTGCATTATAGAACATTTGAATTGTTGAATATTTTATTTGCTTTCTGTATTTTTCAATTGCATTGTACAAATTCTTTTTTTGTATTTGATAATTTTTCATTTGTATTGTATTCGTAGAATTGTTTATTGTGTATTTACATTCAGTGTAATTTTCTTTATGAAATTCATTAGAAATCCAAGACGTTCAAATCTCTATAACACAAGCAAAACCTTGTAATATCGCGGTAGAATACACAGTGGGAACTATAAATTATGCATTTTTAATACTCTACGTACACCAGAAGCTGAATTATTTTGACCCAATTTTATAAAACTAACTATCCTATAAAATTAACGTAAAAAAAAAAAAATTAATTTGTCATTTTTTTCCTCGCAATATTTACATGCGTTATTTACCTTTCCAACGTCACGAACGGTCTTTACGTCTATTATTCAAAAACCTCTGAAAGCCGCTAAATTCATGTTAAAGAATAATGGAAAAAACAATAATGAAAAAAGAAATTAGAAAAAATTAGAATGTAAATATAAGCACAGAATTCTTAGTTTTCGATGTCGTCGGTCCTATAACAAACGTTGAGGTCTACGTATGAGTGAAAAAAAAAAACCGCGAAAGGGCTTTAAACAACAAACAAGGAAAACTACATGTCATAAATCTTCATTCTGCATTTAAGACCTATAAAGCGAGTGAGTGTGATCTTATGTTACCTTTGTTAATTTCTGGTGGTGCGAATATATTATAAAATTCAGTTGATTTACCTTTATTCAGATTTTAATTTTCATTTTTTGTTAGAAATGCAGGGAATTTATCGTAAAATCAGCTTCGTCAGTAGCTAAGCATTTTAATTTTGCAGTAGATTTAATATCTTTTTTTAAAGGTAGGATTCTTTTCATATTTCTTGTATTTCAAAACTATTGTTATACCTTTAAAAAAGTCTTCCTATACAAAACTATTCGAAAGAAAGTCCAACATATCCAATTTTTTGCTGAGCGGGCATAAAAAAATCGATGTTGGACCGCTGAGGGAGATGTTGGACCGGTCGATGAGATGTTGGTCCGCTTACGTCACAGAATGGGAGGAGCTTAATCTTAATTTTATTCGTTGGTGGTTAACAGTGACGAATCTGAGGTTACATCACGGAATATAAAATACATGTAATGAAAGGTATAACAAAACATTTATTGACGGAGTTTTCGGGCAAAATGCATTTTGTGGACCCTCGAACCAAACTGTCTGCCTTTGGCCTTACAACCTCAGGCAGACAGTTTGGTTCTTGGGTCCGACAAAACGCATGTTGCCCTCGAACTCAGTCTATAAATGTATAATGTAATTTTCATAGAATCAAGAAAACAATATTTCTGAGTAATGGATTAGTTAGGTTAGTTTTGACCTTTTTATATTAGAGGCAAGGTCAGGTCAATGTCATAACCTTTTCCCTGTATAATAAGACTATAAATCACTATTGGCAATCATACGATGCCTTCTTCTATTTCAAATGATAAAATGTTTTTCTTTGCATAAAAAAATATTAAAATATGTAGGATCTATAACGTGATATTAGCAAATTGACATGAATAATTAAACTAAACTGGATATTGTCTAATCCGAATTTTTCTCTATTTATCTTACATGTTTAGATATGATACTTATTTTATGTGCTTCCTATATTTAAATTTTTCATAATTTCACATATAATGCAGTTATCATTTAAAAATACAAAATGATACAAAAAACAAAACGTTTCGATCGTTTATCAACAAAGAAAAACCACTCTCTACGATTTTTTGCTGAAATCTGTACTAAGATTGGAAGCTTTTTATGCTATCATAATTGTAATATTGATATATTTTAAAACTTTAATCTCTTATTGTCAATTTACCTTACATTTGAAAATGTCTTAAAGTCTTTGATTGTTTGAAAATTGTAACGAAATTCATTTTTGTATTTTTTTAGAAGCAGAAAAGAAAATATTTTTATACGCCACCATTCCTGCTAGATTTCAAACTCGCTTTATCAATTCTATTCGAAGCTGTACAATTCTGATGGGAGAAGAAAAGTATGATTTTAAAAAAAAATATATTTCATATTTAAATTTCTAAGACAGCAAATAAACTACCATGTCATTCGAAAAACATCTACCCTATTCTATGGTTAAGGATGATTTTTTAATGATACATTTTAGTTTGTTGATTCCCAAAATTACCAATACCAATTTTTACTTTCATTATTCTAAACTACAGATTACCCGCGTGGCGCAGTGGTTAGAGCATACGTCTGTTCTAGAGTCTACCCTATTCTATGGTTAAGGATGATTTTTTAATGATACATTTTAGTTTGTTGATTCCCAAAATTACCAATACCAATTTTTACTTTAATAATTCTAAACTACAGATTACCCGCGTGGCGCAGTGGTTAGAGCATACGTCTGTTCTAGAGTCGCGTAGTAAGAAGTAAATCTTTGCAGGTTCGAAACCCACTTTGTTAGGGTGAGGCCATGGTAAACAAACGCCCTATGTCACAGTAGGTGCTGGCACGAAAAAGATTCATCCCTGCTTAATGGCCCTCAATGTCGAGTATAGACAAAATATGCAGCTTTCCATAGACAAGTAGTGGGTTCTCCATATGCGTAAAAAATATTCTCGATAGGGACATTAAAAACAGTCAAAAAGGTACGGTCAATCAATTAGTTCTTAAGTCTTAAATACTTAAATCAATAAAAATTATTTTTACGTTTGTAGATAATTGAACCCCTAAATAGTGTGAAGCAAAAAATACTTTCGTGGACGCTAATATGTCATGTAAATCTGTATACATGTATATAAAACTATGCATTAAACTACTTTGATGTTTGCAAACTTGATACTTTTTTCTTTCTGCTCATGGACAGCACATTCCAGGCCTTTTTCATATCATAATTGAAGAAGGTTCGTTCTCAAACGAAATATATATAATAATATATGAAAAAATGTTTTTAATCATTATACAATGCACCTAGCACCTTTAGAAAACTTTCAGTTAATATTAACGATCAGAAACAGGTCTCATGAGTATGCAATGTAACCTGTAGCATGCAATAAAACTCATTAACAGGATTCTATTATATAGATAGTGCACGTTTTTGAAGGTAACATTAGGAATTGAAACCCAAAGAAACCCATTGTCAACCGATGCGTCAGTGGGAGGAGGTTCGTAATGGCTTTCCTTGGGGTGTCAATGTCAACTGTGACTCGTCAAATTTCGAACATTTATCAAAAGCTTAAAGGTTAAATTTTATTATTAATTAATCCCAGCAGGCACTCAATATATATAAGTTGAAGTTGGCTTTAGACGTTGGAAAAGTAACATTGATTCAACATTGAATTCAAATTGAGCTGAACTGTCAAAATTGATTCAACGTCGGATCTTCGCTGAACGGTCCAATCCTATTAATTTGCTGAAATTCGGACTATAATAATATCGGACTATAACATTGTTGGACCATAACGAGGTCGTACTTGACAAAATCGCACTACCGTTTATCATTACTTACTATTATAACTAACAAGGATGGTAAAGATATGAAATTTACAAATTCAATGATAAATATGAATTCAGTACAAATTTGCAAAAGTACGATTTAAGAGCATACGCAGCACATGCAGCAGGACATACTGAAGTTATCCAAAAATACAGCATGACAGTTACTGGTAATTTTATATATACAGCTGTGGTAAGGTTTAAAAAAAAATAAAACTCCATTTGTTATCTATCTTAATTGATCGTGATTATGGATGTTTTTGAATTCCAACTGACGCCAATGTCAATTTTTTTGTAAAGAATACATGAAGACCACGTTGCAGACTATAGGCTATTTTTAAATGATCTTCATAGTTTGAGAGTATTACAACTTTTGTATGCTTTGTGTAAGGAAATATTGTTAACTTGGTCAAGGATTCTGAGTATTCTGTAAAAAAAAAAGGGTGGGTGGGTGACTGGGTGATCACTTGATTATGTTAAAAGGGGAAGTTAATAATCTCTGCTTAGGGCTTTTGGGCAGTTTTTACTGCAAATTGAGTCCATTTACATCCCATTCTCACGTCTTGAACCCTGAATTTTTTTTCAGATGCTTATGGATTCTCTGTAAAGCTTTCTGGAGGAGGGGAAGGGGTGGGTGGGTAAGCATTTTTTCTTTAGTTTCCTGTTCCACTTTCAATTTACTTCATTTTCTTTTGTGTTGTTTTATTTTTGACAGTTGGCATCCCAGGTAGCACAAAACGTTTTCAAAACATTTTATTCCACTTGTAAGGATGTTATTCCAAAACGTTTTCGACAAAGGTTTGTAAAATGTTTTATAAAGCTTTAGTTAGGTTATAAGGACGTTTATAGAAAACGTTTCTCAATAACATTTTAAAAATGTTTTTCATTTCGTTTAATACTGTTTGGAAGGAAGTTTCTAAAAAAAATAGTTTTTACATAACATTTTATTATGATATTAATAATCATTTTAATATTAGAAGAAGGATATGGAGATTAAAAAGAATAGCATGGAAAAAATATTTTCATATTCCATTGTTTGGGGAATAAAACTATTCTAAAGACTCACAATATGATATTAAGAATATACACAATGTGTGGTGTATTAATTGTGTTAAGTTGACTCAAATTGAAAAATATTTATTTTAAAATTGAATGAGTTATTTTAAACTCTGGGTACAAATGTTAACAGAAAACATGAATATAACATTGTCGTAAAATGTTTGGAAAACATTGTTAAAACGTTATAAAAACAATAAACATCTTTAATTCAAATCCTACAAAACATTTTCCATATACTTTTTGTTTGTTTGTTTGTTATAAATTACTTTAAATCTTTAAAAGCATATTGAGGAAAAATAAAATTTAGACAAAATGTTTTTTAATCAGGTCTTTTTTAATTGTTTTAATTGTTGTTCCACATTCCTAAAAACGTTGCGAAATTATAAAATAGTCGTTTTAAAAATATTTTTCTTGGATGTGATGTAGTTCAATAAAGTAAGGCAGTGCATTTATTTACTTGTGTTGTTTCCTCTCCCATAATGTGTTAATCAAAATTTAATTGAGTAACACAGCGGGATGCCGTGATCAGCGCTGATGCAACCGCTCCTTGCTGCAAACTATTTCCACGTGATCTATATAGGTCAACTTATCAAGATTTTGAAAAACCAGGCAGCATTCTTAAAGCTTGAAAGGCAAAGAACAGGATTTGGGGAATATTTTACATCACCTGTGGTATGTTAAATCAAAAGTAGTATTCATTGTGCATAGATGTATAATCTTAAATCATTCTTTGTAAATGATTGTAGTACATTTCATTGATATTTAAACTAGGCGGATTATTTGTTGTTTTTGAAGTAAATTGCGATAAATTAAGTTAATCATGATCATGATGATTGCGTTTTAACATATGTAATGTGACTCATGTCTAGCGTGAGTTTTCTTTATTAATGTGTACATGTGCTTTAGTATAATCATCCTAGGCTTATAGGTAGATTTTTAGCCGGGCTTATTGCTCAAAGAGCAATAGCCGGCTTATGGGATCCTGTTCAAGGCAGGATGTTGACCCAATAGTCGCCAAATTAAACTGACGTTCTGAAATATAGTGTATCTACTTGTAATCGCTGTTGAAACAATTTATACTCATAATCTGATTAATTAAATGTGTATATAAACTGTACTGTAATTATTATTGTGCAGTTATCAAAAATACATTTGTTCTTAGTAGAGAACTTTGAACAAATTCCTACGCATAGCCTGGTTCCCTGTCCCTGTTTTGCTTCGTTTACTCTGCGTCACTGCCTCGGCAAGGATGAGACAGGGTACCAGGCTAAATTTTCCACTCATTCGGCAAACCGAATCAGCCGAGGAGTCCCGAATGATGCGGTATGGCGTTCTCCTATTGGTCAATTTATACAGCTGGTACAACGAAACTTATGCGGAAATCGGAGACTGCCGTACAATCTGACCACGTTTTAAAGTTTGTGCATGACAAAGATGCAAAGTTTATAAGAGGAATTGTCCAAGCCTCCATGCGAGACCGGAGCTACCAGGTTACTGTAAATCCATCCCATTTCTTTGAGATTTTTGGAAGAAAGAAAAGTTTTTTTTAAAGTCTTTTGTGTAAACCACGAAATAATGCATAATGTACAAAACGTTTGGAAGTATATATGTTTTATCCTGCCTATGCAATAAATCCAGAACAAACCTCTTTCCGAATTTCCTGGACTGAAAGCGTCTATGCAATGTCTTAATACATAATAATAAATTGATATACAATTCTTTTTTTTTCTCTCTCCACAATTTTCAAGTTTCCATGTAAACATGCTTTTTACTTTTAAAATTGATAGTAATATAAGTAAAATTCTAGGTGGTTATTATTATTTTTTTTTATTTTATTAGATTACTCTTCGTTCTAACTACACAGTTGAACAGAGTACTTGTGAATGTGTAAATGGGATGGACAAATGTCACCATAAAGCCAGCATTCTTCTCTATGGGTAATTTATATGCAATTTATGTAATATGTAAATTCACTTGGTCTGTTTTAGGTATGCTTTACCAAATTTAATGTTAAATAGAAATTATATCAAAACATGCACACCAATATATATACCCGGTATATACCCGGTATATACAAGTGTGCAATGCACCATGTGACTGTAGGTAGCAGGGTACTATTCGTGCCCTCGAACCTCCAAGTCCACTACCTTGGCATATATAAGCATACTTGTACCTATAAAATCTAACTTTAGGCCCCAAGACTATAATATAACTTAGTAAATTAATGGAACATGTTGATACAGGTACAAAAATGTCAGCAAAACTGATGTACGCCAGAGTTGGATTAAGCATCCAAAGAGTGCGCCACCTCATCAAACTAAGACGATGGAAGAACTTTTTCTTGCACCTGACAGGTTTATAAATTACAGGTATGCATTTATTATGACTGTTTCATGAATGGTGCAAAATATTAAAAAAATGACAGTACCCCAAAAGTGAAAATATAAAAAATAGAGAAATAGCACATTTCTTATGGGCAATATACACTTTTTTCAATGGATGGAATTGTATCTCTCTGGTCGTCCATCCTAATTTTTTCAGACCAGCAAGCTACAGATCTGCAGCTAGCATGGTATATGTAAAACCATTCAGTGTTGTATTATGCTCCATTTTTCAACTTTTGTCAAAAATTACTAGGGCAACAAATAGGCCAGTCAATAATAGGGACAGGGAGTTCCTATATCAGAAATTGACAACTGTAGGGAGATTTTCAGGTTAATATATCTGGTGTTTTATTTTAGTGTCACATTGTTTACGAGTTTATTTATTTAATTATTATAATTGTTACTTTTTTGGGAAATTTATACTGTGATAGGATAGAATGCATATACACACACACACACACACACACACACACATATATATATATATATATATATATATATATATATATATATATATATATATATATATATATATATATATATATATATATATATATATATATATATATATATATATATATATATATATATATATGTATGTATATATGTATATATATATATATATTCACAAAACACCTAACTAACTCATTACACCTGGACTTTGGACTTCAGATATTTAATGGCTTATTTGACATTGGACTGAAATTCTGACAAGATGTGCAGTCTTTCCATTCCTTTTGCTTTTTTTGTCTTTTACATGTTTAGTTTTGTTCTTGTCTCTTTTGTTTTTGTGTTGACTTTGTTTTAAACTTTTAATTATACATTTATACTATCAATTTCAATTCAGTGTGAAGTTTTGCATCACGTCAGTGACGTCACAATCTTTTTTGACAGATGCATTCAGCCTAAACAATTCATGTGATTGATTAACTCATATTATCAACCTTGACACAGAAATAGTTTGTTGTACAAGCAAACAATCAGGGATTAGAAGAAAGTTCCAGTCGTAAAGCTTTCGGTTAGGAGGCGTATACTATTTACTTTGAACGCATCTGTCAAACTAGAAGATCGTGACGTAGCATAAAACTTTAACTCAACTGCAACCTTTAGTAAAATGTTTAAATATTATTCACCCTATTTCTCATATACTTAAAGGAAGTTATTTGTACATTCTTTTCATATGTATACATATTGAAATCCAAAATTTATTTGAAGTAGTGAATAAAATAAGTTTGAAAAAATATTTAACATATTTACCAGTATTAAGAATTGGTGATGTATCTGCAGTACAGGTTTATTGAGTATTTGTTGTCTTTTTCACTGAGGGTTTAATTTTTTTTAAATTAAATCAACAGCAATGCATTGGATACTATCCCCCGAGCCGCCTGTGCCCACACTTGCAGTGCCTCTACTTGAAGACCTCATCTCTAGCCAGGAATTTATTTCTGCAGAGAATCCAATCGCTTGGATGAAGCAAAAATTAATGATAAATGATCAAGAAATCCAACAGGTAAAGACAAATGAGTTGCATAATGAATAGAATGTATTCTGTTTTATTATGAATGTTGTTTAAGTTTTAAGATTTTTTTCATGTTTTAGATTGCCTGTCTTACCACTGGTCAAAAGGAAAATTGCATGTGGGCATCTGTTAGGAAGTATAGATTAACAGCTTCAAACTTTGGTTGTGTTTTGGCAGCGAGCAAGAGAAATAGGTATACTGGTAGTTTACATGCCTTTATATGTATATGTAATTATAAATGATACTTGTAAAAGCAGTTAATTATAAAATCAAAAAATATTGAAAGTTTGCTCCTTATATAACAGATATCCGTCTCCTTATACAAAAGATTATGCTCAGCTTATGATCTGTCAAAGAAGGATGCCATTATTTGGGGGATGTGCAATGAAAAAGTCGCAATTGAAAAGTATAGAACTTTTGGGGATGCAGTTGTAGAGCCAACAGGTTGGTATATTTCTTTCCTAAGCAAAATTTCAATTTCTTTAAAGCAAATAAAAATTGATGATAAATAAATTTTTTTCTTGAGCTAATTTATTTAAAATTCAGTTATTAAACTGAAGTTGAAGATAATGAATATAAATATACTGTTCTTATGTTCTATTTATAACAAGTCATCAATGCATAAGAAAATCAGAGTGTTGCATATTAATGCTATTTTGTAACTTTATAATACTGTTCATATTAGGTATCTGGCTCAATGTAATGGGGTTCTTGGGTCAAGCCCCGATGTATTCATTCGTCGTCCTGCTGCATTCGGATTCAGCTATCAGAATCCAGGACTCGCTGACATATTAGAGATGTTAAACGTTAAGCCAGAAATACTGGAGGTGAAATGCCCCTTTTCAGCAAAGAATATGACAATTCCAGAAGCTATTGAAAAAGTACATGATTTCTGCCTAGGTAATAATAGTGTATATATGTATTTGTTTGAATATGTTTCATGTACTGAGATATTACTTTAAATAATTCCAATATATTAGTTTGGATAAATTTAAGTACAATTTAGCAATTGTTAAAAAAGTTTTTTCCTTCTGTTGTAATGTTAGTCCTCATGGCAGATGATTTGCCTTCTCACTTCATTGTACAGTAAGGAACAAAATACTTATACATGTAAATATTTATTAGTTAAATAGTTTTGTCTTATATTAATGATTGAGGCACCAATGAAAATTCTTATTCTTTAAAAATCTTCAACATATATATTTTTTCATATAGAGGTTCAGAATTTTAATGGAGTCAAGTCCTTCAAGCTACGAGAGAACCACCAATACTATGATCAAGTGCAAGGACAGCTTCATATAACTGGGAAATCCTTGTGTGATTTTATGGTCTGGACACCAAAAGACTGTGCGATTGTGAGAATTAACAAAGACATCAATTGGGAGATCAACATATCTGTTTTGACGGACTTTTATTTCTGTAAATTTCTCCCGTATTTACAACAGCTATAAGATATAATATTAAACATGGTGAAAACATTTTAATTTTAATATCTTAGTTATCTACACTTGCAAAATTCTGAGCAATTTCCTGCATAAGGGGATCCTGAAAATTGACTAAAACACAGCATAATTGAAAGACTTTTGTAGAAATATATCTAATTCTTAATACGCTCATTTGCTCTTTCAGCATGTATGCGTGACTTAGCAATTCTTCGACATAGTTGGACCTCACTGGGGGTGTATTGGGATTTAGATGTAAGAAAGGACTGATTCTGACAAAATCGGACCGTGGTATAAGGATTGAAAAACTCACTTTCAGTGTCTTATCATTTATATTAATAGTTTTAAAATAATTTTTTCATCAGAATATAAACGTGATTCATGTATGAAATCCATTTTACTCTGTAAATACTAAATAAGCCCGGCTCTCTGTACTTCTGAGTACTTTGATTAAATTGAAAACTTCAAAACATGATTTAGAAAGATTGTATGTGTGTGTTGGGGTGGGAGGGGGTGTTAACAAGTTGGTTAATTGCGTTTTTGGAATTGTAATACGATTTGTATTGTTATATATTAACCAATTTACAATTCTTAAAATGAATATCATTTTCCATTTACAGCGGCTGTTTGTAAAAAATAAAATATACCCTTCTAAATATTACGTATAATGAGAGGAATTGGGGATAATGAGGTTTGCCCACACCATCCTGGAGGGATTTATTACTTCTTGAAGGTAAGTTTGAAGTTTCTTGAAAATAATGCATTACGCAGATATATAGATTTATTTAGTATATATTTGAAAGAAGTGTTGCCAAAAACATACACATTTTCCCTGTATTTATCGGATTTTTGATTATGATTAGTTTTCAAATCTTCTAATACATGAATAAACCATTTAGTTTACTAAAATAATTTGTGAAAATGAATATTCATTTTGTTAAGTGGAGTTATTCTCTAAATCTTTGTTTTTCAGAAGGAAACAAAGAAGTCCATGCAAGTGCCAAACAGTTGATTTTCAAAGAAAAAGGATATTGTGATTTTTTTTTCTAATTTGATTTCTGTTAAGAGGACTTTTACTGACTGTATGGATGTTAAGAATAGTTCATGGATTTATACATTAGCGAAAAAGTTTAAACTAATTAAAACTGTAGGAAGTGCAATGCTTTTATGTTTAAAAATAAATTTTTAATCGCTTTAAAACACTTGTTAGAAATGTTCTGAAAACGTTTTTAAAAATGTTTTGAAAACGTTTTCAAAAATGTTTTCAAAACGTTTTCAAAAATGTTTTCAAAACATTACAGGAAAAAGATTTTGAAAAACGTAATGATAACGTTTAAAAAACCATGTTAAATAACATTGTAATAACGTTAAAGAATATGTTTTGTAACATTTTGAAAACTTTTTTACAACGTTTTAATAACATTGTTGTGCTACCTGGGATGGCCCATAAAGAGATGGAACAGATCTGCAAAATAGATTTAACCTCACAACCAAACAATGATATAGAAGTGCTTTGTAAATGAAGGACATTCCAGCCCCTTACAGCCTCCAGCAAACTTGAAGCGGCTAATTATGTCTTGCATTAATTCTATGATCGTTTCGTTTTTCTTTCGTATTCTACTCTTTATTTGTGTCTCGTAGATTTCTGTTTAATTTTCTTGGTCAAATCTTACTGGTAGTACGGAAACAAGGTGACGAAAATTATTTCAATATTCTGGTTGTAGGTCACTCGGAATGCTTAGTGTCGGGCTGTATAGACTGGTAGCTAACTCTAATGCCTTTGTTTCCTCATTCCAGTGGTTCAATAAGGCGATCATTTCAAAATGCACTATATAGTCATTCCAGTTCATGGTACCATCGGATGTTGCTGGTTTTCTCCCTTTAGGTTCCGGGGTACGCCTGAATCCGTGTCTTCGGCCTGTCTAGTGTGACCATAATTTGGTAAATCGTAATCGAAGCTGCGCATGGTCAGCTGGAATTCGTTATAGGTTCTTTGAGACTTGAAAGTTTTTAATTCTTGCAGAATTATGTGTAGAATGTCGTTAGTACATGCTTTGACCCCACTGCCTTCTCCTATCTGGTCGCTGTTATTAACCCCCATATTGTGAATGTTCACGAGGGAAATAAAAGGGTACAGTACATTAACCATTCTCAGTGCACTTTTAAAAACTGCATTTCCAAGCTCTAAATAAAAACTATTATTTCAATGCCAGAAATTGTCTTATTTTTGCATATATGTATACATGTAATACTTTGTTTTGTTTTAATACCTTTGTCTTTGATTATTCATAGTTTGGGAAAAGCGCAAGATTTTATTCATTTCAATTTCACTGAAATATAATTTTGGAATAAAAGTATGATATTGAACGTAATTTTAACATCTTTCATTATACAAATATTTATTACATCAAATTGTATATTGTAGGGGTAATCAACTAAAAGTTACACCACTCTGTCCACTCGGAAGACCAACATAATCCATGAGGGAGTACTAATTAGCAGATCAACACCACTCTCGGCACTCATTCACCAAGATTTAATAAAAAAGGAAACATTTCAGCATGTCCAAGTATCACTGAAAAGACATAATTTGTCGAAATGCGTATCTGGTGCATGAAAAGTGGTACCGTGTAATTTAAGCATTGAAGTCATATTTTTGGCTGTCTTCGGTCCTATAACACACCTGGCCGTGCCGACAAATTGAATACCGCGCGTTAGCGCGGTATGATAAATTTGTCGGCACGGCCAGGTGTGTTATAGGACCGAAGACAGCCAAAAATATGAATTCAATGCTTATATTTACATTCGCTAATTTTCCTTCTTCTCTATTGCTTATTTCGTTAACATTTAATGTGTATTTAGCGCCCTTCAAAACTATCGTGGTTAATAGACGTAAAAGCCGTTTGTGACGTCAGATGACGTTAAGTGACGTTGCAAAGTTAAATTACGCAAACAAACATTGCGATTAAAAAAGTGACAAATTAATTCTTAACGCACATTACGTTAATTTCTACGTTAATTTTTCAGGGCTGTAGTTTTTCATTAAATTGAAATAAAACATTTTACATTTTGGTGTTTCTACAGTATTGAAAATGCATATAATTCCTACTTTGTATTCTACCGCGCGATGACAAGGTTTCGCGTGTGTTATAGAAATTTGAACGTCGTGGATTTCTAATGGATTTGATAAGGAAAATTATACTGAATGTAAATATATTTGCATCTTATCCTGAAATGGTTTCATGTTCTGGACTATTACATGACCACATGTGGAAATGCAAAACTTAACTTATAAAATGTATTTTGGTGAAATTTATTGTAATACGTCTATTGATAGGAAGTGAAATAAATGTTTATAATATATATATGTCTTCATAAAGTAATGACCCCTCCCCTCTCATCTCCCGAAAGAAAATAAAAAAAAAACGTTGAATCAACTTTTATTCAATGTCTAGTCAACATTGATTTTCAACGTTGAATCAACGTTAAGATTTCAACGTTAAATTAACGTTAAAATTTCAACGTTGAATCAACGTTGAACTCAATTTTATTAATCTAACATAAACTTAACGTGGAATCAATATACATAATCAACCTTGATTCAATTTTTTTAACGTTGTGTGCCTGCTGGGAATGACTTTATTATTTGAGTCATCATCTAAAAATGTCACAAATAGATAAACGCAGCATACGAAACGGCAAAGGAAAGGGTCCTTTGGTGTTCATGCATATCAAAAGAAATCACTGACTGGTACCTACTTTATAGCTTTCGTAAACAAAGAGCACAGCATGTTAAGAGTTGAGTTTGTCATATAATGTGTATATTATATGTGTCAAAGGTTAAGTAAATATATCTTTGTTGAAAAACCTTGTGCTCTATGTTTTCTGATTAAAAGTAGTGTGATTTTGAATCTCTACGCAGTCTTCATCTAATTAGGGGAAAATGTGCAGGCATATCATCTAGTGCGATAGGTATTGAAATTTTGCTTGCATTTATTTATATGTTTATTTATTCATTATAAATACACAATGACTAAATTAGAAATACTTATACGTTAAATAAGAAGGATATGAAGATAACGAACAGTATTCAATATTCAAGTTCATAAAACAATACAAAACAGGAGTAGAGTAAACATATACCCCTGAAACATCAGAAGAGGGATCAGGTGCCATAGAGGAGTGAGCATTCCTTGCTGATCGATCACACCGGCCGTGTTCTCCTTGTCATGATCGGGAGATCACGGAAAAATCAGTCGTCAATTCAGTGTATAAATAATGGACTAACAATTGGTATGAAAAACGTCAGTCAGCATTTGACTCAATGATAAGTTGTATTTGCTGACATGGTGTTTGTATCGACCATGGAACTTACGAAATGATGACTTTAAACGAGACTGCTGATATTCTTGTTTTATCGGTTTGCATGTCAATAATTCACCGCGTTTTAGAAATTGTTCATACGTACATGTAAAGCATGCTCTTGCGTACCGAATCAACTGAGATATATGTACTCCATATGCAGATGATGAAGATTTATTACTGCCTAATTAAGGGAAATTGGCGATAGAAAATTTTTATTTATCACGTTTATCATATATCGTGGTTGTTACCTTTTACGTCTATATAAGTTATACCCAATGAAATCATATAAAATACTCTTTGCACATACCTAACCAATAAACCAAGGGTGTAATACACCTAACTGGAATACTCCTTCAGCAGTAAAATAAAAAACTGAAACCACTTCATGATACCTGATCCTTATGTCTTTGAATATCCTTGTTTTTTCTGTTCCCGATTTGTGTTGTTTAATTGGACTTCAAGTTTGAATACTGTTCGTTATCTCTATGTTTCACTGTAAAGTCATAAGAGCAAAGATATTGGCTAATAGCCTCTTACCTAGAAGATAAAAAAAATCACCTGACAGAATATCAAAAGGTTACATATTTTTACGTAATATAATTTATCACACACAGTAGATTTCAATTTAAGAAGGTAAGGAAGATTCAATTAATATAGTAGTAGTATAAGGAGCCTAGATAGGGCGGAAGTGACGTCATAACCAGAAGTGGGCTAACCGGAAGTGGACGGAAGTGGGCTAACCGAAAGTGGACAGAAGTGGGCTAACCGGAAGTGGACGGAAGTGGGCTGGCCGGAAGCGGAAGTTGGGGTAGGCGGAAGTGGGTTCCCTAAGTGGAAGCGGAAGTGGGCCCTAGCGGAAGCGGAAGTGGGTTAGCCAGAAATATCCTAGCCGGAAGCAGGCTGGATAACCGGGTCAACTGAGTGCATCCCCTGGGGGATAGCCGGATCAACTCAGTACAGTCCCCCTGGGGGATAGCTGGGTCAGGAGAGTGTAGATTTGGGGGGATAGGTGGGTTAATTCATTACATATAGTCCCCCCTTAAATACTGGGTGTTTACACTGTGTTTATACTATACGTAGGTACTACGTTTTGTTTATGCTAACTATACAGGTAAATGCGCCGTGTGCAAAAAACATTACAAGAATGTGATTATGACGTCACGCTTCACAGTCTAGACAGCCTAAACCAGTTCAAACTGGATTTTCTGAAAACAATAACAACCTGGATTTTTTTACTGAAAACAATAGCAAATAACACACACAAGACAGATTATAACAAGAATCAATACGTTTTACCTGCGTTTTTATTCCTGTTTGCATCACCTGTAAAGAACCGTGTGCAAAACATTAGGGTCATGTGCAAAAGAAATATACCTTTTACCTGTGTTTCCTTATATACCTGTTTGCATCCTCTATAAAGTGCCGTGTGCAAAAAATATGCTTACCTATACATTGTGACGTCATCTATGTCAGCGAGCTACCCTATGCATTATGACGTCATACACTTGTAAAATTAAAGTTTCATTTTCACTTTTGTTTCTAAGAAGTCAACTTAGATTTTCAAAAAATGTAAGACTATCTTTTGTTTTTCCTCTCTTTTACTTTGATGATTGTTATGTTATGAAGCTTTCCTTGTATAAAGCTCAATTTCTCCATGACCACGGAAGTAAACATCCTGATGCATTCTTGTCATGTGAATGTTGAGAGCCTGTTCATTTTTGAAATCTCCTTTCTGAAAGACATATTCTAAAGGTAAGTTTGTCTTATTTTTGTTTACATTTCCTATATGAAGGCCATCTAAATGCATTTAATCATTATTATGTAAAGTTCTATTTTGAATGTAAATACTGTATTTATCCTCATTTCATGTGATTTACAGTTATATAGCCTGCATGTAACTCAGAGTGCATTTCATATTTCTATGATGGGTCATTCTATGATTGAATTTAAATCAGAAAAATGTTCACTAAATTTTGGTAAAATACATGGTATCTTTTACATTTCTATCCCTTTTGTCTGTAAATTATTGCTTTACTTACATTGTAAAATGAGGTTAATTTGTGTATCACTAAATTGTATGATTTTTTTTCAGGATCAGCTGAGATGTTATTACACTGGATTATTTAATGGATAGACTTATTGGGCATATAGTTGGATATCTCTGGTAAGTTTGTCTTGTTTTTTTTAATTGTTTACATTTCCTATGAAGGTCAACTTTGCATTTAAGTATGATTATATGGTTAATTTAATGACTGTGTAATACTTATGTGATATGTTGTCTCTAACTTACATTCATATAAATCATGATATAATTTCATAATTCATTATGTATGTTACCCATGGAATTCAGACTTACTAAATGGTGATCAAAGAGATATTAATTAGGAATCTAATAAGAGAAAAGGAGGAATTTACAAAAGATTAATTCTAAGTCATTTACTTTTTGTTTTGATTCTAAATATGTGTGATATATGCTATACATATATTTTCATTTTCACTTTTGTTTCTTAAGCTTTTCAAAAAAAAAAAAAAATGAAGGACTACATGTTGTACTGTGATGATGTAAAAAAAGATGTATTTTTCTGTATGCATTACTGATAGCTATTAAACCAAAATTGAATCTGCTGTTAATAAAAGGTCTTTTAGTGTCTAAATAATTAATTTGATAATCATTTTATTTTGTGATATTAATACAGTAATTGTGCTTGTTTATTATCTATAAATAACATGATGAACTTTTCTCATCTCGAGTTAATGTTAAAAACAATTTGTTTTGAGTCTAAACACAAATATTTTCATGATCTTTTTTTGACATTGTACATGTTGTATTTAAACATGCATTGTTTCATGCAGTACTCTGTCATATTAAAAAAATGCTTTTATTTCTACAGTCATCAACATGGAATGTATGACTTCATCTTTTATACAGTCGGGTTCGGGGTTTCGGGCGGCCATGACGAATTTCAGCAAGATTTTACCCCAGTGAAAAAGGCTTGTAATCCACAGTGTAGGTATTTTAAAGTTGTCTCACATTGTTTATGATTGTGATTATGTTATCACTCACCTATATGTTTAATGTTAGCTATGCTAAATAACCCATTTCTGTGTAATTTGAGAGAATGTTTTTGTCATGTGCTTAAACTTGTTAAAGTATGGCCTGCTATTCATGTCATCATTTAAAGTCGCTCCTCAAATAAATCTGTCTTAAAAAATACATTTTACAAATGACATTTAAAATGATAAGAGTATAGGTATCCAAATATATAAGAGATATTATTTTGAATTACATTTATAAGAGAAATTGTCTCATGTAATTTAAATCATAAAAACAAAAATGGAATTTATTTTTCTATACAGTCCTCAACCTGGAAGATATGTTTTGTTCCTAACCATCTATAATCCATTCTCTATGAAGTGAAGCCTGGCTGCTCTTCCTTTGGAAATACACAGTTAGTCAATCAACATAGAAACACACAAACTTGAAGGTAAAGTTTCAATGAGATACAATTGTAACTTTTATTTATTTATTTTTTTTTTGTTACATATGCATGTTTATATATTTGAATTGATAAATAATAGATATATTTAAATAAAGAGGGCTTGGTGGTCATGGTCATGTTTAAACCATATTGATATCCTTCACAAGAAAAGGCATAAAAATTCATGATCAAATTTTAAAACTAAAATGTATGAAGTTTTTCTTTGCCAAATGATAGTTAACAGCTAAAGATAGCATATCTATAGAATAAGTTAAATATGGCTAATTTGTTAACCCCAGTTTCCTTAATAGCATAGTTGGTAAAGATAGCAAGTTTTCACTTCAATTGCTGGTGAATTCTGAATTTTCCATTTAATATTAACATTATATCACAGGGAAAGAATACTATAATGTGGTTCATTAGGATGACCAGAAAAGAAATCTTAATGACCCTTATGACTATGTATAAAGTCTGTAACCTTATAACTGATGTAAGATGACCTGATTGTTTGGAATTAAAATTTCCTGGTGTTTCTATTACCCAAGATCTTCTTATGAGTGCATGGGACTGTTGTAACCCTTCTCCTGTTTATAAAAATAATACCTTGGAGCATGACACTTTATTCATTTAAGGTACTTTCAATATCATTTCTATGAGTTTGTGTTCTTTTTCTTTTTAATAATCTAGTGTTATATCTCCTTTACCCTAATTAATATGCATGCTTCCAAAATCATTATAGATCTGTCTGTATAGTTTCTTCAGCTCTTTGAACACAAATACCCTGATTCAAACTTTTGAGGTAAACATCATGGAGACATCATAAATGATTATCAGAGTGTATATATCACAATCTTGACCATAAGGTCAATTAAAATGGTCAAAAGCACAACAAATGAAAGTGAAAACTTTCTTATCAGAATACATAATTTTGTAATAGTAATTCTTACCTTCTTTTGGTAATAAATGGTTATATTCTTCATTAGCTTCTTCTGCAATCAAGGATCTTTCTATGTAATCTCTGACAACATTAGGATCACCCTTTTCTGGACATAATTGGTTATATTCTTCTTGAGAAATGATCTCAATAATGCTATTTTTTTTTATTTTAACTGGTATACCTCTGTCTACATCTTTCTCTGAAAGAACTCTCTTTTCAAACTGAATTTTACTCATTCCTTTACTCTTTTCTTTACTGGAGGTGTTACCCATGGTTAATATGAAAAGTCAAAATCTGATGTTACACCTTGTATTTATACCCTTTTTTGTCTATATTTAGAATTCCATCAAGCTTATATTACATAACAATTTTTTTTTTCAACTAAGACATTATTTTTATTTTCCAGGATATTCTAGTGAGGGCTTATGGAAATGATCTATGTCTACTCTCAGAATGGTGAAAGACTATCAGATTATGCAAAGACTAACAGGATATCCTCTCTTGGAACACTGAAACAAGAAAATCAAACAGGAGGTGGATGGAGGATTTAAGAAGCATGGTGAAAGACTATCAGATTATGCAAAGACTAACAGAATATCCTCTCTTAAAACACTGAAACAAGAAAATCAAACAGGATGGAGGATTTAAGAAGCACATAGATAAATATGATTTCCAACCAATTTAAGTACGATCATAGACTGTGCTTTACAGGATGACAAAGAAAGGACCCAGGATAGTATCTTTTACTGTCAGACACTGACTATGGATAAGATGTAGCCATTTATCAAACTGAGATCTAGTCAAATCAAGTATTGAGAACATGATTTTCTGATAACATGAATTTATTCTCACCAACTTCAAAGTATCTATATTTATTTTTTTTTTTATATATATATATATATATATATATATTATTATATATATTATTTATTATATATGTATTTATTTTTACTAACTCATATTGAAGACAGTTGTTATGTAAGAGAAGTATACATTTAAACCTTTTATTTTTCATCTTATTTCTATAACCCCTAACAAATTACACAGATGTTTAGAAGCTAGCTTTGCTGTAATTATTACTTTCATGGAATTGTAAATACATTTTGTTTGTGTGTGTATCCTATTTTGTTTGTGTGTGTATCCTATTTTGAATTTAATAGGTCTCAATAGGACCCCCTAAAGATGCAAGTGTCCCCTAATCTGTGATGTAATAATATCTTGAATATTTTTTATCATCCCATAGACTTCATGCTTACTTCACAGAACAGGTTAGAGTAATGCACTTAGTTTTCTAGGACACTTCATCAGGGTCAAAGCATGAGATTATTGATTCAGAGATAACTACCTTTGAAAATAATTTGTAACATACAAACTTCACATCATAAGTAAAGAAAGATTCAGAGATTTTCTATAAATTTTTGGATCATTTTTTTCATGGGTAATATTTTCAGTTGTTGTAACTTTAACAATTTGTGATAACCTAGAGACATTTTATCAGCTTTATTGGGTGGCATGGCATATTCTTTGGTAAATCATATGCAATATGTTCAAGGATATTTAAAGACTATTACTATGTAATACCTTAGAATTCTAGTTAAATCTTAATATCACTGCATAGATAAAAACTGGTTGGAATAATACATGTTGACAATAATTTGCAACCTACAAACTTCACATCATAAGTAAAGAAAGATTCAGAGATTTTCTTTAGATTTTTGGATCATTTTTTTTCATGGGTTATATTTTCAGTTGTTGTAACTTTAACAATTTGTGATAACCTAGAGACTTTTTATCAGCTTTATTGGGTGGCATGGCATATTCTTTGGTAAATCATATGCACTATGTTCAAGGATGTTTAAAGACTATTACTATGTAATACCTTAGAATTCTATTAAAATCTTAATATCACTGCATAGATAAAAACTGGTTGGAATAATACATGTTGACAATAATTTACAACCTACAAACTTCACATCATAAGTAAAGAAAGATTGAGAGATTTTCTATAGATTTTTGGATCATTTTTCTCCTGGATTATATTTTCAGTTGTTGTAACTTTAACAATTTGTGATAACCTAGAGACTTTTTATCAGCTTTATTGGGTGGCATGGCATATTCTTTGGTATCATATGCACTATGTTCAAGGATGTTTAAAGACCATTACTATGTAATACCTTAGAATTCTATTAAAATCTTAATATCACTGCATAGATAAAAACTGGTTGGAATAATACATGTTGACAATAATTTGCAACCTACAAACTTCACATCATAAGTAAAGAAAGATTCAGAGATTTTCTATAGATTTTTGGATCATTTTTCTCCTGGATTATATTTTCAGTTGTTGTAACTTTAACAATTTGTGATAACTTATAGACTTTATAAAAATTAGGTGCAAATTCTTAGGAAAAGATTGAAATGTTAATCAAATGTACATGTTCAAGGGTGTATAAATGATTATTACTATGTAATACCTTAGAAGTCTGTTAAAATTTTATTATCACTGCATAGATAAAGACTGGTTGGAATAATTTATGTTTTGAAATAAGGTTTAGGGAAAAAAGTCAAGACTGTGGATATGACTTTTATTCAAATGGTGCAGTACAGCAACTCTGGTGATTTACATACCTTCAGTCATAAATAGATAGGTATTGGGAAGACTCCTCTAGATTTTGAAATTTTTAATTCAAAAGTATAGAATTTTTTTTTTTTTTTAAGTTTGAAAGATTAAATGGCAGCATATCATTTGCTTGTGAATTTAAAAAATAAATCCAAACACATACATCTTTGGATGATAATTATATAATTTTATCAATTCCTGGACTTCGGTCTTGATATCATCCTTTAATGTCCTTAAAATTTTAATGACTGTCTTTTAGTTTTAGTTGAATTCGGTTTCTTTTCTACATGTGAAAATGACATCATCCAAAGAAGTTCTTTGTCTGCATGTTATATGAAGAAGACAATTTTCATCACAGTGAAAGAGATTGATTTGTTAAAGATAATGCATTGATGCACAAATATATTTTAAAATTTTTTAATAGCTAGGGTTTATATTTCTTTATATGGAATGCTAAGTACTGTTGATTTCATTTTTTTTTTGTGAACAAAGATATACTAGTAGAAAAAATGTACATGATGTGTCAGAAAAGCATGTGTAAACCTGATGACTTTATCATTGCTGATTAAATCAAATTATGAGTTTCATCTTTGTTACATTGTAAACATTTCTAAGTAGGGCACACACCAGAAACTCTTAAAATTATTATATCAGGGTTTAACACAACAATTTCAAATGATTTTTGGACGCTTTTCATGTATCAGAAAGACAAAACAGAATGTTTGTTCACAGATGTTCCAAAGGAAAACAAACACAAAGAAATGATTTGTAATGTTCTTTATGTGATTCATGTAAAATGTATTTTAAAAGTGTACCCTAACATTTATCTTTTGCATTTATATTTTTGTAAAGAATTTCTCATAACTTTGAAAAAGTAGTCTAATTGTATAATATGGGTAGCTTAAAATCTTGTAAACTTAAAAGTTGTACATGATGTGTTACACATCTTACATATGTAACCATTTCATTTCAGGGTTTTCAGCATATATTGTAGTTTTGTCTTAAATTTGTTTGCTTATGTAATCAATAATTTGCTAATACTCAAATTAGGAAATATATGAGAGAATAAACAAGAAAATCAGGTTTAAAAAATGTTTTTACTACAAAGGGGTTAATCCATAAGTAATTTCAGTCTATACATTTAAGGTATTGGTTTATGAAATAAACTTACATATGAACATTGTAAGACGATTGTAATCATTAGTTTAACCAGTTTTTTATAAAAAAAAAATAAATAGATTCACTGTCAGCATGTTATTTCTTGTAAAATAAATGAGAAAACAATTTTATTTGAGTCAGTTTTTTTTAATGTAAATTAAAAAGCATTGGAAGTTGGGAATATTTCACAAAGTTAATTAATTTATACAAAATTTTTTATACATAAGTGAATAGAATTGGGCAGCAGGCAAAGCCTATTTGAGCCCTCTTCCTAAAGAGGGTAATTGAGCATAATTCTCACTAGGATAGTTGAAATATTTTGATTTAAGCATTAAAGAAACCATTTCATATTGAAATATACAAACCATGTTTAGTCATGCAGTATATAGTTTACACTTGACAAAATGTAAACCTTATCTCTATTCAGGGTCAATCCAAAGGTCAAAAAGTAATTGAAAAAAATATTTCTCTTTATGTATCAAACATGCAGGTATTATTGCAATAAATTCACTGTATTCATTTTTTTTTTGTTCTCTTTCTATGTATAAATAGCTCTAATTTAGGCAATCAAAGGAAATGAGTTATGTCAAATGATGAAGGTATACACAAGAAATTAACATGGACAGAGAATTTTGAGTTTCCCTCAAATATGGCTGCCAAGTGATGTGAAATAAAAACAAAATGTGGATTCATCTATTAGGATTGAAACTTGTACATAATATGAATGATGGACAATACTATGTACATTAAGAATGACATGAAAGAAATAAGTTTGATTCAATTATATGAACAGCTCTTAATCCATACAGTCAAAATGGAGGAAAAATTTTTCTTTATTAGGCATAAAGTAACAAACACTCACCCAATACATCAGAATTTTATTTTTTTGAAGAAAAGGAACCTTACTTACTTTGTTGAGTACATTCATATTTTTTGTGTTTGACAGGTAGAGCAATGGTTTCTAACTATTATAGTGAGAACTTTTTATTTAAGAGTCATCAGATTGTTCTGTTGATATTTTGGTTAAAATAACTGCATGACATCAAATAATTTGTTCATACAAAGGACTAAAAGATTTTCCAGGTTTCTTCTTTAGTCAGATTAAATAGTGTTCAACTAATATGTTCAAAATACATTATACAAGATAATCATCCAAGTTACACAAAGGAAATATAACAAATGACCTTATTATGTTTTAAGTCATAAAGGTCAAAGTATCACACATATCTGCTATATTTAATAGTTTGGTTAATATTCATCAAACTTCAAAATAGGTTAATTAAATAAGCTTCATATATTTTGATTATCAGATCAAAGATCTTATATTTTTGCATATCATTCATTGTTGTCAGTCCTCCTTATTGGATAACATCTTAATCACCTCTATTGATTTTTCAGATTAAAGGTCAATGTGTTCCTGCATACAGTAAAACTTCATTATAAGGATATCAGAGTGATTTGTTTAGTTGTAAGAAATTAGTTATAAAATCTCCCACTCTTTCTATAATATGTCACTGAATGTTAGATTATAATCTTCATTTTAAAGAATTTTACAAGCAAATCATATACTGACTTTTAATCCTTCAAAACACAATATGTATATTAAATCTTGAGATTGAGATTTCAGCCTTTTAGGATTTCAAAGCATGCAAAGGCTTTCAATCTTTAAAAACTTTTACAATCAATCCCAGTGCTATAGCATTACTGATTAATTTTAAATACTTTACTCCTTATTGGATAGCAGTCAGCCAATCATTTCATTTGAGTAGGCATGCACATTGTACACTGGTTAGCAGTACCTTTGTGTCTATGTCATATTTCACTATCAAAACATGTCATGAACGATTGATCCTTAGTAATTTAAACTTTTTCATATTTGTAAAACCAGAGTGTGAAAGTATAGTGTTTGTGTAATCTTTTTTTGTTTATCCATAAATATCTTTTAATACAGTCAAATATAATTTGTGATGATCAAAATTTCCAAAAAGCCTGACCTATACATATTTAGAATTTCAATATCATACACTCTTGAATATTCATAAATATAAAAATATAATTATTCAGCATTAGATATCATCCATACACTTGTTAACCTAAGGAAGGTCGAATCTTGTTCATAAGTTAAACTCAAGAAAAAATTATTTGTTTATGCAATTTTATTTTTTTTTAAGGGATTTTTTTTGGACAAAAGACCCATAAATTTCCAAGGAGTAATAATATTCAAAAATATATATCCACATTAAATTAGGAACATTTGAAGAACTCCTTTTCTTTAAAACTCATGACATTTCATGTAGATAGTGGCTATAATGTGTAAATAACCATTATGGAAAAAAAAAGGATGGTTTAAAGTTAGCCTCACCCAACACCCAAGGGAGAGGGGAGGGAGGGGGGTTGAACCCTTCTTTTGTCCAGGAAAACCTGAATTTCAAAAACTAGCATCAGTAAAAAAAGGATTATAAAATTGGCGGGAATTTATTTGTTTTTACGAAAAAAAAATCCCAAATATAAAATTGAATTAAATTAATTTTTTTTTTTTTAATTATTATCTTGCTTTTTTTATTAATTGAAATAAACAAAACCAATTTCCTTTCCTTTCTTTACCTTGTCTTAATAAGGAAGGACAACAAATCTTTTTGAATATTCCTCCCCTCTCCCTTGGGTGTTGGGTGAGGCTAACTTTACACCATCCTGCTTTTTTCATACAAAGATTATTTACACATATACCCACTATCTACATGAAATGTCATGAGTTATAAAGAAAAGGAGTTCTTCAAATGTTCCTAAATTTAATGTGGATATATATTTTTAAATATTATTTGATCATGAATAAACCTTTTTGGCAAAATTGAGATCTTTTGTCTTTACCATTTCCTTTAACAGAGATTCTTCAAAATTGCATGAGGAATTTCATGAGTTTTTTATTGATAAGAGCCTTCCTTAGGTTAACAAGTGTATGGATGATAGCTAATGCTTAATCAAAATATTGATATTTATTAATATTCAAGAGTGTATGATATTGAAATTCTAAATATGTATAGGTCAGGCAATTTGGAAATTTTGATCATCACAAATTATATTTGACTGTATTAAAAGCAGTATTTATGGATAAACATTTAGAAGATTACACAAACACTATACTTTCACACTCTGGTTTTACAAATATGAAAAAGTTTAAATTACTAAGGATCAAATCGTTAGCTGAAACTACTGTTTAATAAAAGACAAGACTTACAAAATAAATATGAAAATACTCAGTCCTCAAGATTGAAAGTTTTTAAAGATTGAAAGCCTGAGAGTCTAAAATCCTAAAAGGCTGAAATCTCAATCTCAAGATTTAATATACATATTGTGTTTTGAAGGATTAAAAGTCAGTATATGATTTGCTTGTAAAATTCTTTAAAATGAAGGAGCCCATTCAGTGACATATTATAGAAAGAGTGGGAGATTTTATAACTAATTTCTTACAAATAAACAAATCACTCTGATATCCTTATAATGAAGTTTTACTGTAGCAGGAACACATTGACCTTTAATCTGAAAAATCAATAGAGGTGTTAAGATATTCATAGACAACAATGGTATCGCAAAAAGTGTGCTGATCTTTGATCTGATAATCAAAATATATGAAGCTTGTTTAATTAACCTATTCATGAAGTTTGATGAATATTAACCAAACTATTAAATATAGCAGATATCCTCCTCACTTTGACCTTTTGACTTAAAACATAATAAGGTCATTTGTTTACCTTTGTGTAACTTGGATGATTATCTTGTATAATGTATTTTGAACATATTAGTTGAACACTATTTAATCTGACTAAAGAAGAAACCTGGAAAATCTTTTATTCCTTTGTATGAACAAATTATTTGATGTCATGCAGTTATTTTAACCAAAATATCAGAACAATCTGATGACTCTTAAATAAAAAGTTCTCACTATAATAGTTAGAAACCATTGCTCTACCTGTCAAACACAAAAAATATGAATGTCAACTCAACAAAGTAAGTAAGGTTCCTTTTCTTCAAAAAAGTAAAATTCTGATGCATTGGGTGAGTGTTTGTTACTTTATGCCTAATAAAGAAAATTTTTTCCTCCATTTTGACTGTATGGATTAAGAGCTGTTCATATAATTGAATCAAACTTATTTCTTTCATGTCATTCTTAATGTCATAGTGTCCATCATTCATATTATGTACAAGTTTCAATCCTAATAGATGAATCCACATTTTGTTTTTATTTCACATCACTTGGCAGCCATATTTGAGGGAAACTCAAAATTCTCTGTCCATGTTAATTTCTTGTGTATACCTTCATCATTTGACATAACTCATTTGCTTTGATTGCCTAAATCAGAGCTATTCATACATAGAAAGAGAACAAAAAATGAATACAGTGAATTTATTGCAATAATACCTGCATGTTTGATACATAAAGAGAAATATTTTTTTCATTCCTTTTTGACCTTTGGATTGACCCTGAATAGAGATAAGGTTTACATTTTGTCAAGTGTAAACTATATACTGCATGACTAAACATGGTTTGTATATTTCAATATGAAATAGTTTCTTTAATGCTTAAATCAAAATATTCCAACTATCCTAGTGAGAATTATGCTCAATTACCCTCTTTAGGAAGAGGGCTCAAATAGGCTTTGCCTGCTGCCCAATTCTATTCACTTATGTATAAAAAATTTTGTATAAATTAATTAACTTTGTGAAATATTCCCAACTTCCAATGCTTTTTTATTTACATTAAAAAAAACTGACTCAAATAAAATTGTTTTCTCATTTATTTTACAAGAAATAACATGCTGACAGTGAATCTATTTATTTTTAAAAAAAAAAAAACTGGTTAAACTAATGATTACAATTGTCTTACAATGTTCATATGTAAGTTTATTTCATAAACCAATACCTTAAATGTATAGACTGAATTTACTTATGGATTAACCCCTTTGTAGTAAAAACATTTTTTAAACCTGATTTTCTTGTTTATTCTCTCATATATTTCCTAATTTGAGTATTAGCAAATTATTGATTACATAAGCAAACAAATTTAAGACAAAACTACAATATATGCTGAAAACCCTGAAATGAAATGGTTACATATGTAAGATGTGTAACACATCATGTACAACTTTTAAGTTTACAAGATTTTAAGCTACCCATATTATACAATAAGACTACTTTTTCAAAGTTATGAGAAATTCTTTACAAAAATATAAATGCAAAAGATAAATGTTAGGGTACACTTTTAAAATACATTTTACATGAATCACATAAAGAACATTACAAATCATTTCTTTGTGTTTGTTTTCCTTTGGAACATCTGTGAACAAACATTCTGTTTTGTCTTTCTGATACATGAAAAGCGTCCAAAAATCATTTGGAATTGTTGTGTTAAACCCTGATATAATAATTTTAAGAGTTTCTGGTGTGTGCCCTACTTAGAAATGTTTACAATGTAACAAAGATGAAACTCATAATTTGATTTAATCAGCAATGATAAAGTCATCAGGTTTACACATGCTTTTCTGACACATCATGTACATTTTTTCTACTAGTATGTCTTTGTTCACAAAAAAATTGAAATCAACAGTACTTAGCATTCCATATAAAGAAATATGAACCCTAGCTATTAAAAAATTTTAAAATATATTTGTGCATCAATGCATTATCTTTAACAAATCAATCTCTTTCACTGTGATGAAAATTGTCTTCTTCATATAACATGCAGACAAAGAACTTCTTTGGATGATGTCATTTTCACATGTAGAAAAGAAACCGAATTCAACTAAAACTAAAAGACAGTCATTAAAATTTTAAGGACATTAAAGGATGATATCAAGACCGAAGTCCAGGAATTGATAAAATTATATAATTATCATCCAAAGATGTATGTGTTTGGATTTATTTTTTAAATTCACAAGCAAATGAAATGCTGCCATTTAATCTTTCAAACTTAAAAAAAAAAAAAAGTTCTATTCTTTTGAATTAAAAATTTCAAAATCTAGAGGAGTCTTCCCAATACCTATCTATTTATGACTGAAGGTATGTAAATCACCAGAGTTGCTGTACTGCACCATTTGAATAAAAGTCATATCCACAGTCTTGACTTTTTTCCCTAAACCTTATTTCAAAACATAAATTATTCCAACCAGTCTTTATCTATGCAGTGAAAAGATTTTTACAGACTTCTAAGGTATTACATAGTAATAGTCTTTAAACATCTTTGAACATAGTGCATATGATCTACATTTCAATTCTTTCCAAAGAATATGCCACCCAATAAAGCTGATATAAAGTCTATTAGGTTATCACAAAATGTTAAAGTTACAACAACTACATTTTACCCAGGAGAAAAATGATCCAAAAATCTATAGAAAATCTCCGAATCTTTCTTTACTTATGATGTGAATTTTGCAGGTTACAAATTATTGTCAAAGGTAGTTATCTCAATAATCTCATGCTTTGACCCTGACAAAGTGTCCTATAAAACTAAGTGTATTACTCTAACCTGTTCTGTGTAGTAAGCATGAAGTCTAATGGTTGATAGAAATATTCAATGTATTATTGCATCACAGATCAGGGGACACATACATCTTTATGGGGGTCCTATTGAGTCCTATTAAATTCAAAATAGGACACACACACACATACACAAACAAAATGTATTTACAGTTCCAGGAAAGTAATAATTACACCAAAGCTAGCTTTTAAACATCTGTGTAATTTGTTAGGGGTTGTAGAAATAAGATGAAAAATAAAAGGTTTAAATGTATAAAAGTCATACATAACATCTGTCTTCAACATAAATTGGTAAAAATAAAAGTTACATTTAGATATTTTGAAGTCTGGGAATTAGTTTTTTTTTGAAGATCTCATACTATCAGAAAATCACAATATCAATTCTAGGATTTGATTAGACCTCATTTTGTTAAATGACTGCAATTTATCTATTGTTGTGTATGACAGAATATGAAAGATATGAAGGGGAGAGTTTTTGACCCTTTTTTTTCCCCTTCATCATATACTAATCAAAATTTCTAAGTCCCCACGTAAGTTTTTGTTTTACACTGCTTTTATATTAAATAATTTAGACAATATAAATCGATAACTATACAGGGTAAAAAGAAGCAAAACATTTTTTTTTTCAATAATCTAATATGAAGGACTTTAACACAAAATGCAAAAAAGTGAATACCCTAGAATTAAAAAGTCGCACCGTTCAATACTGTTATTATCCTAGAATTAAGGTCAAGACAATTTTTCAAAAGTTCACAAATTAAAGAAAAATATTGAAGGTTATTCCATTAACATGACGTCCATATAAATTCTGCTGCTGGAAAAGCGCTAATCTCTGGCCCATCTTGTCCCATTCATTTACCATAGGGTTGAGATGTGGATGAAAATCTTACCGAAATTGTTTGTCACAATATTTATCCTGAGTACATGATGTGCAAGTTTCCAGTTTGTTTCTAATAATTTGGATAATTAAAGGCACTTCAATTAATTTTTAATGAGTGCAGAGCAATTGCACAAAGATAGGTTCCTTACAATAATTAGTATATTTAATGTACTAGCCCTATTGATATGTCGTTGCAGTGCGTGTATAAGCCTTGACCAGATTTCCCGGTTTCAATGAATTTCCGGTTAACTTAGGATGGTTTAGTGGCATTTGTTGAAAATCTAGCAATTTTTAATGATTAAAATAACAAGATATTGATGGTATTTTTAACGGTTTTAAATAAAATAAATATATACAAAGGAAGGAAATACAAATCTAATTTCACTAACCAGCTTCATATCAACTTCACTGCACATGTATTTACATACACGGCATTTCAAACAAGCTTTTTTCTGTTTTTCCTAAACAACTAAAGATGGCGAACACATGGAAATTTAAATGAATGAAATTCCCGAAAATATATGAAACTCGCACTTATGCTTTTTAACAAAAGCGGTCATGGTAAAAATAATTACACATTCGATTCCATTTTTTTTGGCCGTAAAAGGCAATCATTAAAAAATGAAGTCAAAATTATGAAAACATAGTTAATTAATGTTAAGGTTTTCAAATACTTAAAATAATAAAAGTGGGGACTTAGAAATTTTCTATAGTTTAAAATATATATTATACCGGTCTTTATCTATGTTGTGAATATACATTTTTGCACCCTAGGTATTACATAGTAATAGTCATATAAACACCCTTGAACACTGTACATTTGATTAACATTGCAATCCTTTCCTATGAATTTGCACCTAATTTTTATAAAGTCTATAAGTTATCACACAATGTTGAAGTTATTGCATTACAAGACTCATATAAGTAATCTCAGGAACTAACTTTTACCCAGGAGTAAATGATCCCAAGAAAATCTATAGAAAATCTCCTATTCATTCTTTACTTATGATGTGAAGTTTGTAAGTTACAAATTATTGTCAAAGAAGTCATCTCAATCTTATGCTTTGACATTGAAAAAGTGTCCAAAACAACAAAGTGTATTCATACAACCATTCTATATGTAATAAGTATGTACAATATGGTATGATAAAGATATTCAAGATATTCAAGATATTATTAAACCAAATTATAACTTGCATCTTTATTGGGGGTCTTATGAGATATAAATCAAAATAAACATGATATATATAAGTTAATAATATATAGCTTTTAAACATCTGTGTATATATATGAAAAAAAAAATCCAATGTATAAAAATCATACATAACAACAGTCTTCAACATGAAGTTAAAAGTTACATTTAGATGACTTTGAGGTCATGAAATTATAAAGAGTGCTATCAGAAAATCATATTTTCAATACTTGATTTGACTAGATCTCAGTCTGATAAATAATTACACATTATCCATAGTCAGTGTCTGACAGTAAAAGATACAATCCTGGGTCCTTTCTTTGTCATCCTGTAAACCACAGTCTATGACCGTACTTAAATTGGTTGGAAATCATATTTATCTATGTGCTTCTTAAATCCTCCATCCTGTTTGATTTTCTTGTTTCAGTGTTTTAAGAGAGGATATTCTGTTAGTCTTTGCATAATCTGATAGTCTTTCACCATGCTTCTTAAATCCTCCATCCACCTCCTGTTTGATTTTCTTGTTTCAGTGTTCCAAGAGAGGATATCCTGTTAGTCTTTGCATAATCTGATAGTCTTTCACCATTCTGAGAGTAGACATAGATCATTTCCATAAGCCCTCACTAGAATATCCTGGAAAATAAAAATAATGTCTTAGTTGAAAAAAAAAAATTGTTATGTAATATAAGCTTGATGGAATTCTAAATATAGACAAAAAAGGGTTATAAATACAAGATGTAATATCACATTTTGACTTTTCATATTAACCATGGGTAACACATCCAGTAAAGAAAAGAGTAAAGGAATGAGTAAAATTCAGTTTGAAAAGAGAGTTCTTTCAGAGAAAGATGTAGACAGAGGTATACCAGTTAAAATAAAAAGAGATAGCATTATTGAGATCATTTCTCAAGAAGAATATAACCAATTATGTCCAGAAAAGGGTGATCCTAATGTTGTCAGAGATTACATAGAAAGATCCTTGATTGCAGAAGAAGCTAATGAAGAATATAACCATTTATTACCAAAAGAAGGTAAGAATTACTATTACAAAATTATGTATTCTGATAAGAAAGTTTTCACTTTCATTTGTTGTGCTTTTGACCATTTTAATTGACCTTATGGTCAAGATTGTGATATATACACTCTGATAATCATTTATGATGTCTCCATGATGTTTACCTCAAAAGTTTGAATCAGGGTATTTGTGTTCAAAGAGCTGAAGAAACTATACAGACAGATCTATAATGATTTTGGAAGCATGCATATTAATGAGGGTAAAGGAGATATAACACTAGATTATTAAAAAGAAAAAGAACACAAACTCATAGAAATGATATTGAAAGTACCTTAAATGAATAAAGTGTCATGCTCCAAGGTATTATTTTTATAAACAGGAGAAGGGTTACAACAGTCCCATGCACTCATAAGAAGATCTTGGGTAATAGAAACACCAGGAAATTTTAATTCCAAACAATCAGATCATCTTACATCAGTTATAAGGTTACAGACTTTATACATAGTCATAAGGGTCATTAAGATTTCTTTTCTGGTCATCCTAATGAACCACATTATAGTATTCTTTCCCTGTGATATAATGTTAATATTAAATGGAAAATTCAGAATTCACCAGCAATTGAAGTGAAAACTTGCTATCTTTACCAACTATGCTATTAAGGAAACTGGGGGTTAACAAATTAGCCATATTTAACTTATTCTATAGATATGCTATCTTTAGCTGTTAACTATCATTTGGCAAAGAAAAACTTCATACATTTTAGTTTTAAAATTTGATCATGTATATTTTTATGCCTTTTCTTGTGAAGGATATCAATATGGTTTAAACATGACCATGACCACCAAGCCCTCTTTATTTAAAAAATCAAATATCATTTACTTATCAATTCCAAAATATAAACATGCATATGTAACAAAAAAATAAATAAATAAAAGTTACAATTGTATCTCATTGAAACTTTACCTTCAAGTTTGTGTGTTTCTATATTGATTGACAAACTGTGTATTTCCAAAGGAAGACCAGCAGCCAGGCTTCACTTCATAGAGAATGGATTATAGATGGTTAGGAACAAAACATATCTTCCAGGTTGAGGACTGCAGAAAATAAAACCCATTTTTGTTATTATGATTTAAATTACATGAGACAATGCCTCTTATAAATGTAATGCAAAATAATATCTCTTATATATATATATGGATTCCTATACTCTAATCATATTAAATGTCATTTGTAAAATGTATTTTTTAAGACAGATTTATTTAGGATAGACTTTAAATGATGACATGAATAGCAGGCCATACTTTAAGCACATGACAAAAACATTCTCTCAAATTACACAGAAATGGGTTATTTAGCATAGCTGACATTAAACATATAGGTGAGTGATAACATAATCACAATCATAAACAATGTGAAACAACTTTAAAAGACCTACACTGTGGATTACAAGCCTTTTTCACTGGGGTAAAATCTTGCCGAGATTCGCCATGGCCGCCGAACCCGAACCCGACTGTATAAAGATGAAGTCATACATTCCATGTTGATGACTGTAGAAATAAAAGCATTTTGTTAATATGACAGAGTACTGCATGAAACAATGCATGTTTAAATACAACATGTACAATACCAAAAAAGATCATGAAAATATTTGTTTTTAGACTCAAAACAAATTGTTTTTAACATTAACTCGAGATGAGAAAAGTTCATCATGTTATTTATAGATAATAAACAAGCACAATTACTGTATTGATATCACAAATAAAATGATTATCAAATTAATTATTTAGACACTAAAAGACTTTTTATTAACAGCAGATTCAATTTTGGTTTAATAGCTATCAGTAATGCATACAGAAAAATATATATATATATTTTTTAGCATCATCACAGTACAACATGTAGTCCTTCATTTTTTTTGAAAGGCTCATTACTAAGAAACAGAAGTGAAAATGAAAATAATATGTATGACATATATCACACATATTTAGAATCAAAACAAAAAGTAAATAACTTAGGATTAATCTTTTGTAAATTCCTTCCTTTTCTCTTATTAGATTCCTAATTAATATCTCTTTGATCACCATTTAGTGAGTCTGAATTCCATGGGTAACATACATAATGAATTATGAAATTATATAATTTATACAAAAGGCCTTATTAATATTCTGAAGATCCCTTAATCATGTGTTAATATATTTTAGGTTAAATAAGAGTGTTCTTATATGAATGTTAGAGACAACAGATCACATAAGTATTACACAGTAATTAAATTAAACCATATAATCATGCTTAAATGCAAAGATGACCTTCATAGGAAATGTATAAACAATTAAAAAAAAACAAGACAAACTTACCAGAGATATCCAAATATATGCCCAATAAGCCTATCCATTAAATAATCCAGTGAAATAACATCTCAGCTGATCCTGAAAAAAAATCATACAATATTCAGTGATACACAATTAACCTCATTTTACAATGTAAGTAAAGCAATAATTTACAGACAAAAGGGACAGAAATGTAAAAGATACCATGTATTTTACCAAAATTTAGTGAATATTTTTCTGATTGAAATTCAATCATAGAATGACCCATCATAGAAATATTAAATGCACTCTGAGTTACGTGCAGGTTATATAACTGTAAATCACATGAAATGAGGATAAATACAGTATTTACATTCAAAATAGAACTTTACATAATAATGATTAAATACATTTAGATGGCCTTCATATAGGAAATGTAAACAAAAATAAGACAGACTTACCTGTAGAATATGTCTGTCAGAAAGGAGATTTCAAAAATGAACACGCTCTCAACATTCACATGACAAGAATGCATCAGGATGTTTACTTCCGTGGTCATGGAGAAATTGAGCTTTATACAAGGAAAGCTTCATAACATAACAATCATCAAAGTAAAAGAGAGGAAAAACAAAAGATAGTCTTACATTTTTTGAAAATCTAAGTTGACTTCTTAGAAACAAAAGTGAAAATGAAACTTTAATTTTACAAGTGTATGACGTCATAATGCATAGGGTAGCTCGCTGACATGGATGACGTCACAATGCATAGGTAAGTTTTATCGTACTTTTTGCACACGGCACTTTATAGAGGATGCAAAGAGGAATATAAGGAAACACAGGTAAAAGGTATATTTCTTTTGCACACGACCCTAATGTTTTGCACACGGTTCTTTACAGGTGATGCAAACAGGTATAAAAACGCAGGTAAAACGTATTGATTCTTGTTATAATCTGTCTTGTGTGTGTGTTATTTGTTATTGTTTTCAGTAAAAAATCCAGGTTGTTATTGTTTTCAGTAAAAAACCAGTTTGAACCGGTTATAGGACTGTCTAGACTGTGAAGCGTGACGTCATAATGACATTCTTGAAATGTTTTTTGCACACGGCGCATTTACCTGTATAGTTAGCATAAACAAAACGTAGTACCAACGTACTAATGTAAACACAGTGTAAACACCCAGTATTTAAGGGGGACTATATGTAATGAATTAACCCACCTATCCCCCCAAATCTACACTCTCCTGACCCAGCTATCCCCCAGGGGGACTGTACTGAGTTGATCCGGCTATCCCCCAGGGGATGCACTCAGTTGACCCGGTCATCCAGCCGGCTTCCGGCTAGGACATTTCTGGCTAGCCCACTTCCGCTTCCGCTAGGGCCCACTTCCGCTAGACCACGTAGGGTTAAACCACTTCCGCTTCCGGCTAGCCCATTTCGATCCACTTTTGGTTTAAACCACTTCCGGTTATGACGTCACTTCCGGGCTAGCGAGACGCCTTATACTACTCCCGTGGCCTCATGAGCAGAAGATCGATATGCCAACATGAGTAAGGGTATCAAGTCATCCCAATCTTTTTGATTTTTACTAACAAATGCTGAGAGCATATTTTCAATCGTTCTATTTGCCCTTTCTATCATCCCATCAGACTGAGGTCTGTAGGAAGTAGTTCGGGTTTTGTCTATACCCAGTATTTTACACATTTCTTTGAAAACATCAGATTCAAATGTCTGCCTTTGATCTGAATGAATTTGCATTGGGACTCCAAAAACGGAGACTACATGATTTATTAATTTTTGAGCTACAGTAACTGATTTCTTATTTCTAATAGGGATGGCGTCAACCCATTTGGTGAAGTAATCTCCCACAACTAGAAGATAAGAATTTTTCTTGTGAGTCATTGGTAAAGGACCTAATATATCCACTGCCCATCTTTCCATCGGAGCACCAACCAGGTATTTTTGTAACTGGGCCTTTGGGAATTTATTAGATTTTTCTAGCTGCACATTTATCACAGCTTTTACAAAATTGTTTTATATCTTGGGACATCTTGTGCCAGAAATATTTATCTCGGGCCTTTGACAGAGTTTTATTGAACCCCAAGTGACCGCCCGTTATATTAAAATGTATATCTTTCAATACTTTCCCACTGATAGATTTTGGGAAAATAGTTTGAAATTTTGGTTGCACGCTTTCCCATTTATGATATAACAAATCATCTATATAATGGAGAGAATCAAATCTTGCCCAGTAATATTTGCATGTTTCACTCAGATGGGAAATGTCTTCCCAAAGGGGTTTTTGTTTAGCTTTGACCCATTTTTTTTTACTTCCCTTAGATCTGAGTCTTTACTTTGTAAAGCCTTAATACTGTTTTCTGGTTTGTCATTTTCTAGAAGTATTTTAGTTTCTTCTTGTCTTGTAGGGCTTATCCCAGTGGATGGAGAATTTCCCTTGGACCTTGTGGTAACAGCACAGTTTTTAGGTACGAAACTATTTACTGTAAACCAAGTATTATACGCGTGCGATAAATATCCGCGAGTTCCGCGAGTAACCTCTGCTCGCGGATATTTATCGTCGCGAACCAGTTGTTCATTATATTCCTATATCATGATTTATTTAGAGTTATTTGCCCTTTTTTCAATACCGATCCCGACGGTTCAACAAGTAATCACGAAAAAACTTTACTGTTAGTGTACAAGAAGCAGTTGAAATTTAATTACAAACATTCAGAAAAAATAAAAACGAATGGCAAATCTAAAACTATTTGTCTAAAAATGATTAAAATGTCAATAATCATTTCAGCTTGTGTTATTATTGTTCATTAATTGTTACAGACGAGTCAGAGAGAGCCTGGTTAATTATGGCTAATTATGGCCCAGTCCTGCTCTGTCCCAACCATTTATAATAATTGCTCCTTGGCTGTGTAGATCTTAGAAAGCGTCGATTACCCAATTAGTATGAGGCACTTTTACAATTGAGAGTTTGAAATTAATTTTAATCTCCTAGATTTTCCCCCGATTTTTGTTTGAGCGTTGTGAAAATGCGCATGACGTATGGTAAACATTTTATCTACTGTAGGGGCGGATATAAGATTTTAAATGGACAGAATGTCTTGAATAATGCGTAAGCAGATCGCACGCTACCATTTTACCTAGTTTATGGGCGGATATAAAAATTTTATTTGATTCAAAAATACTCGTGGAAATAAAAAAAAATGTGACCACTCGTTCGCGGAAATTAATCGTCGCGGATAAGTTCTCTGGCGGTCAGTCGCGAATAAAAAATGACACGTATAATAATTGGTTTACAGTATGTTGGGACTAGCAGTTAGATCACTTTGTTTAATTTCAGAAATTATTTCCCTCTTTACTTGGCTTTGGTTTTCCATGGGAGGTTCATTTTGCAAGTTTGTTGGTCAAATGAAAATTTGTCTTCTGCTTTACTACAATGCTTACAGTCAAAATCTCTCATGAGACAAGGTCTGCGGGACAAAGCGTCCGCATTGTTATTAGTGCGACCTGCCCGGTACTCAATTTTGAAATTGTATGAAGACAAAAATTCGAACCAACGTGCTATTTGGCCCTCTGGATTTTTGAAATTTAACAACCAAGTGAGGGACCCATGATCTGTTCTTACTTTGAATGTCTTCCCATATAAATAGTGGTGAAAGTGCTTTATTGAGTTTACAATAGCTAGTAACTCCCTTCTAGTGACACAATAACGACGTTCAGCAGAACTGAATGTCTTGCTATAATAACTTATAACTTTTTCTACTCCCCCTTGCTCTTGGGAAAGAACGGCTTCCAAACCTATGTTAGAGGCATCAGTATCTAAAATGAATAGGCCTTCTTCATTAGGATAGGAAAGAATGGGAGAAATAGTTAATGCTCGCCTTAGCTTGTCAAATGCTACATTGCAATCATTATCCCATATAAACTTCCTATTTGCTTCTGTAAGTTTATGTAATGGTCTAGCCATATCTGAGAATTTGTATATAAATTTCCTATAATATGAACGAAGACCTAAGAAGCTTCGAACTTCCTTAACATATCTAGGAATGAGCCAATTGTTGACTGAGTCAATCTTTGAGGGATCAGTGGCTATCCCATTTTCACTAACAATGTATCCCAGAAAGGGAACTTCTTTTTGCAACAACATACATTTCTTTGGGTTCATTTTCAAATAAGACTCCCTCAGTCGTCCAAGAGCCTTTCTTAAATTTTCAATGTGTTCTTCAAACGTTTTAGACAATATTATTATGTCATCTAAATAGACAAGGCATATTTTCCAAGAAAGATTTGATAAAACCCTTTCCATTAGCCTTTCAAAAGTTGCTCCCGCATTACATAAACCAAATGGCATGTTTAAAAATTGCCAGTGTCTTCCCCCTGGGATTGAAAAAGTTGTTTTGGGTTTATCTTCAGGTGACATTTTCACCTGCCAATACCCACTCTTAAGATCTATCGTAGAAAACCATTTTGAACCTGACAGGGCATCTAATGTTGTATCAATTCTAGGTATGGGATAACTATCCTTAATAGTGACATCATTTAACTTTCTATAGTCTATACAGAACCGGATTGTCCCATCCTTTTTCTTAACCAGGATTATGGGAGAACTCCATGGACTGTCTGATGTCTCTATCACCCCCCTATCCAACATATCATTTATTTCCTTCTTGGCCTCAGCCATTTCAGCTAGAGGAATACGTCTAGGAGGTTGTTTAATCGGGAGTGCATTTCCCGTATTTACCTTATGCTCTACTAAATCTGTTGAACCCATGTCAGGTGATGAAAGGGAGAAACTTGTTTGAAATTCCCTTAAAAGTTTTTCTAATCTCTGTTTTTCTTCAGAGCTAACACTAGAATGGACCCTATCTAAAATTTGCTGTAAATGATTGGGCATCTGGGAGTCTTTCCCATTACAATGAGTACTTATGTTCTTCACTACTTCCCCACTATCTATATCTTCAACCCTTTCTATTTGAGGCTACTACACTACCCTTGTGTAACTTTAAACTTTCGTCACCTAAATTCATATAACGTACTGGGACATTTTCCTCATCTACTTCTACCGAAGTTTTTGAAATCAACAATTCATATTTTCCCATAAACTTATCTGAGGGTTCCACTATGGCTGTACCCTGTTGAAAATTGGGACTTTCTATCCTAGCAGGGGCAATAAATTCACAGTTTGGGTGAATCACTATATCTTCTAGTAAAAGAACCCTGCAACAATGGACTACACTATTTGCATCACTAAAACAAGGGATTTCTTCTCCCTGAATCACAAATTTCATTTTCTTCAAACAAATCTCACATGAAAACTTTTTCATAAAATCTACACCCAAAATACATTTGTTCTGAATGTTTGCAACAATCACTGTATGGGAAATTTCAATATCCCTAAGACTAAATTTAAGAAGACTCTCTCCCACAACTGGGATGTCTTCTCCATTTGCTGATCTTAATTTCACACTACAAGATTTTACACTTGACTCTTCTACTGATTGAATTTTTTCAAATAATTTGGGGCTTATAATAGTCACACTGGATCCGGTATCTACTAATATTGTTGTTTTAACATTTTCTATCTTCCCTGATATAAAAATTCCCTCATCTCTTTCTTTAACATCTCCCACTAAAATACTTTTGAGATTTTGTTCATTTTGAGGTTTACATTCTAACTCCCTATTTTGACTTTTCATAGACTTATTTGATACCGGACCAACCCTTGTACAATTATTTAATGGTTTATTCTGGGGCTTGTTCCCAATTCGTGCCGATTTCCGCCCCATGAATTCGACGTTTGATGGTTTCCCTGTCTTTGAAAACCTGAGTCATTTCTATGAGGGGATGGCGTCTGGGAGTATTGATTCCCCTGATTAGATCTATTTCCATAACCATTTCTTGACCCATATCTGTCATGTTCCCAATTGTTATGAAACTGTCTGGGACTATTGTTTGAAAATCTGTTTTCCCGGGATCTCCCATAATTTTGGGACTTTTGCCCTGAATTGTTCAAACTTGACAAAGAGTCTTTTATGTCTTTTAACATAGAAACAATTAAATCTTCATTTTTATTGCTGGGATGGTTTTGGGAGTCAGTGTTTGAAGTGACAACATGGACTGGCTTTCCTCTTTGGGCATCTGCCATTTTATGTGTCTCTAACCTAATTGCTAAAATTTCAGCTTCCCCAATATCTTTGGGTCTTGCCTCCCGAATTCTAAGGCGCATATCCGGGTGTGGGAGAGCGTCAATAAAATGATCTAGGGCTAAAATATTTGTAAGGTTAGGATCAGCAGTTGGGTAGGATTGTCTGATTAATTTCTTGATTGACTGAGCTAATTCTGATAGGGACTCTTTTTCTCCCTTTATCCTATTTTTTAGTCTTGCACGATACATCTCTGACCTTTCCACTGATCCAAAACGCATACTGAGAACCTTAACCAGAGAATCAAAATCCCTAATCTGAGCTTCAATTGAGCTCCCCTAAAATTGCCCTTGCATTCCCAGTTAAACTACTAGCAAGATACAAAGATTTGGTCCTATAATCCCAACCATGCAGTTCTACTAACACTTGAAATTGGGCTAAGTAATCTTCAAAATCTTCCACCCCATCATATGTTTGTGGCTTTATTGAGACTGTTGGTTTTACTTGATTGGGAGAATGTACCCTATTGTCATTTCTGTTCACCCTAGCTTGAATTTGGGGATATTGGGTTCTCGAAAGGTTCAAATCTCTCCCCAGCCCCTAGAAATGGTGATTGACTGGGATTTTCAGAACAGTTCCCATATTTATGTGGACCAATAGCTTCCCCATGATGTTCAAGTGACGACAACCTCCCATGTAATTGATGGGACTCATGTCTCATTTGTGATAATTGTTCTTCAAAATTTTGATTCATGCATAGAACATCCCTTTTCAAACCTTCAACTGCTCTTAACAAAAGTTCATTTATATTTTCAGAACCACCGGGAGCTGATGTATGATTTGACAAAGATTCATCTTGACAGATTTCTTCATGGGAAAAATTTTCTACTTCTACCGGGACTCTTGGATTGAAAACAATTTCTCCCGAATCTTCTAAATGACTACTATCCCGTGACATTTTTTTCTTGAGAGTACTTATTTATACTATGTTACTAAAATTTACTTATTTAATTAATTGTCTTATGTCCAATCAGATAATGGGAATTAAAATTTATAGATCCCACTTCTGACACCAATGTTGCCGTTCAGGGGTTTTCTCCCTTGAGACAACTTGTGGGTCTCCCAATTCTGTATACTGGACAAAGAACTATGAGTCAGGATTAAAGTTTATAAGAATTTATTATTGCTTGTTATATTTAATTTGCACGATCTCATTGAATGTTTATCCCTATTTCTTACCCGTAGAATTATTATTTTCCTCCAGAATGGGAATAAAATATTCTTAAATGGGAGGTTTATGTATTAGGAAATAATATATAAATTTACAAAAGCATAAAAATTATTTATCTCTTCCCAAAACTATTGGGGGTTCTTTGCAATACAATTATATTATAATCAGATATAGCTATGGGAGAGTTATTTTACCTCCCACTAACTTTCTCCCAAAGACTAATTCAATATAAATAGTAAAAAGTAATAATAAAATATGTCACAAAATTCATCAGCTCCCAAAAATTAATTAATAAATTATGTAAAATTAATTACCCATCGACTATCACTCCCAGACATGCTGGCGATATGATTCTAGCAGTCGAAGTGAAGTACTGACTATTTGCTCTGGTTTATAATGACGTCGGGCTCGATTGTCGTGACGTCACGGCAGAGTGAAAATACCCGCAATCTTTGTTAGAGCAAAGAAGCCATGTTATGCTGCCATGCCGATGAATCCGACGAAAGGAAACACGCACCCTAGGGCGCGGATAATTACCGAGGGAAACATTCATAATACTTGTCGCTGATGGACTTATACAAGCATAAACAAAACAATAATGAACATTATAAGTGTGACTTGGGAGTGCAAGATATCGAGGAATTTCGGGTGTCACTAATTACCGACCTCGTCCCAAATTTTACACTTGGTAAATATACAATTATTGTTTATGGAATAAAACATACAATATACGGAACACAATTTGTCGTTTTATAGTCCAGTATATTGCAGGGAGTTTTTGTTTAACTTGTACTATGTCTTTCCACAGAAAATGTTACTTATAGCAACGGGAAAAATTACGGAACCGTAGCATGTTAACGCACGACACAAGACGAAGGACGAAAACGGATAGCAATAGGTGACTCAGGTGACCTAATAAAATGCAAACAAGATAATCCAAGTTAATAATCAACACGAACACGGGTCGACATTCCACGCCGATACCCGTGACAATAAAGCAGTCAGGTGTAACGAATGCGACGAGTGTTGATGTATCGTAGATAATGATATCAAAAATGGCGTATGCCCATTTACGAGTCGTGTTCAGCTTTAAGTTACGACGTTCACATATGGGCAGATTAGGAAGATGGCATGCCTCAACAAAGTATGTGCTTGAATTTCAAGCACCTGTAA